>NC_092761.1:10666828-10674328 GCF_047496795.1 Chiloscyllium punctatum
TCTCTCTCTCTCTGTCTCCTTGAGCCCCCCTCTCTCTCTCTCCCTGACCCCCTTTATCTCTCTCTCTCCAAACCCCCCTCTCTCCTTGACACCCTCTCTCTCTCTCAAGCTCTCCTTGACACCTCTCTCTCTCTCCTTGACCCCCTCTCTCTCTCTCTCTCTCCTTGCCCCCCTCTCTCTCTCTCTCCTTGCCCGCCTCTCTCTCTCTCTCTCTCTCCTTGCCCCCCACCCCCCTCTCTCTCCTTGACCCCCTCTCTCTCTCTCTCTCCTTGACCCCCCCCTCTCTCTCTGTCTCTGTCTCTCTCTCTCTCCTTGACCCCCCTCTCTCTCTCTCGCTCTCCTTGACCAACTCTCTCTCTCTCGCTCTCCTTACACCCTCTCTCTCGCTCTCCTTGCCTCTCTCTCTCTCTCTCTCTCTCTCCTTGACCCCCTCTCTCTGTCTGTCTCCTTGACCCCCCTTTCTCTCTCTCTCACGCTCTCCATGACCCACTCTCTCTCGCTCTCCTTGACCCCCTCTCTCTCTCTCTCCTTGACCCCCGCACCCTCGCTCTCTCGCTCTCTCTATCTCTCTCTCCTTGACCCCCCATCTCTCTCTCTCTCTCCGTGCCCGCCTCTCTCTCTCTCCTTTCCCCCCTCTCTCTCCTTGACCCCCCCCTCTCTCTCTCCTTGACCCCCTCTCTCTCTCTCCTTGACCCCCCCTCTCTCTCTCTCTCCTTGACCCCCTTTCTCTCTCTCTCTCCTTGCCCCCCCTTCTCCTTGACCCCCCATCTCTCTTTCTCTCTCTCGCTCACTTTGCCCCCGCCTCTCTCTCTCTCTCCTTGACCCTCTCTCTCTCTCTCGTTGAACCCCTCTGTCTCTGTCTCTGTCTCTCTCTCTCCTTGACTCCCTCTCTCTCTCTCTCTCTCTCTCCTTGACCCCCCCTCTCTCTCTCCTTGACACCCCATCTCTCGCTCTCCTTGCCCCTCTCGCTCTCCTTGCCCCTCTCTCTCGCTCTCTCTCCTTGACCCCTCTCTCTCTCTCTCTCCTTGACCCCCACTCTCTCTCTCTCTCTCTCCTTGACCACCCCTCTCTCTGTCTCTCTCTCCTTGACCCCCCCTCTTTCTCTCGCTCTCCTTCCCCCCTCTCTCGCTCTCTCTCCTTGACCCTCTCTCTCTGTCTCTCTCTCGCTCGCTCTCTCTCTCTCCCTCTCTCCTTGATCCCCTCTCTCTCTCGGTCTCCTTGATCCCCTCTCTCTCTCTCTCCTTGACTCTCTCTCTCTCTCCTTGACCCCCTCTCTCTCTCTTTCTCTCTCCTTGCCCCCCTCTCTCTCGCTCTCTCTCCTTGATCCCCTCTCTCTCTCGGTCTCCTTGATCCCCTCTCTCTCTCTCTCCTTGACTCTCTCTCTCTCTCCTTGACCCCCCCTCTCTCTCTCTCTCTCTCCTTGACCCCCCTCTCTCTCTCCTTGAACCCCTCTCTCTCGGTCTCCTTGCCAACCCCTCTCTCTCTCCTTGCCCCACCTCTCTCTCTCTCTCTCTCCTTGACCCCCTCTGTCTGTCTGTCTCCTTGATCCCCCCTCTCTCTCGCTCCTTGACCACCTCTCTCTCTCTCTCTCACACTCTCTCCATGACCCCGTCTCTCTCTCTCCTTGACCCCCTCTCTCTCTCTCGCTCTCCTTGATCCCTCCTCTCTCTCTCTCTCTCCCCTTGACCCTCTCTCTCTCTCCTTGACCCCCTCTCTCTCTACTTGACCCTCTCTCTCTCTCTCTCTCTCCTTTACCCCTCACTCTCGCTCTACTTGACCCCCCTCTCTCTCTCTCCTTGACCCCCTCTCTCTGTCGGTCTCCTTGACACCCCCTCACTCTCTCTCCTTGACCCTCTCTCTCTCTCTCTCTCTCTCTCTCTATCTCTCTCTCTCTCCTTGACACCCTCTCTCTCACACGCTCTCCTTGACCCACCCTCTCTCTCTCTCCTTGACCCCCTCTCTCTCTCTCTCTCCTTGACCCCCTTTCTCTCTCTCTCTCCTTGCCCCCCCCTTCTCCTTGACCCCCCATCTCTCTTTCTCTCTCTCGCTCACTTTGCCCCCGCCTCTCTCTCTCTCTCCTTGACCCTCTCTCTCTCTCTCGTTGAACCTCTCTGTCTCTGTCTCTCTCTCTCTCTCTCCTTGACTCCCTCTCTCTCTCTCTCTGTCTCTCTCTCTCTCCTTGACACACCCTCTCTCTCTCTCCTTGACCCCCCATCTCTCGCTCTCCTTGCCCCCCTCTCGCTCTCCTTGACCCTCTCTCTCTCTCTCTCTCTCTCTCGCTCGATCTCTCTCCCCCTCTCTCCTTGATCCCCTCTCTCTCTCTCTCTCTCTCTCCTTGACCCTCTCTCTCTAACTTTCTCTCTCCTTGACCCCCCCTCTGTCTGTCTGTCTCTCTCTCTCCTTGACCCCCCTCTCTCTTGCTCTCCTTGACCAACTCTCTCTCTCGCTCTCCTTGCCCCCCTCTCTCTCGCTCTCTCTCCATGACACCCCCCCTCTCTCTCTCTCTCTCCTTGACCCCCCTCTCTCTCTCTCTCCTTGACCCCCTCTCTCTCGCTCTCCTTGCCAACCCCTCTCTCTCTCTCCTTGCCCCCCCTCTCTCTCTCTCTCCTTGACCCCCTCTCTCTGTCTGTCTCCTTGACCCCCCCTCTCTCTCTCTCCTTGACCACCTCTCTCTCTCTCTCTCTCCTTGACCCTCTCTCTCTAACTTTCTCTCTCCTTGACCCCCCCTCTGTCTGTCTGTCTCTCTCTCTCCTTGACCCCCCTCTCTCTTGCTCTCCTTGACCAACTCTCTCTCTCGCTCTCCTTGCCCCCCTCTCTCTCGCTCTCTCTCCATGACACCCCCCCTCTCTCTCTCTCTCTCCTTGACCCCCCTCTCTCTCTCTCTCCTTGACCCCCTCTCTCTCGCTCTCCTTGCCAACCCCTCTCTCTCTCTCCTTGCCCCCCCCTCTCTCTCTCTCTCCTTGACCCCCTCTCTCTGTCTGTCTCCTTGACCCCCCCTCTCTCTCTCTCCTTGACCACCTCTCTCTCTCTCTCTCTCACGCTCTCCATGACCCCGTCTGTCTCTCTCCTTGACCCTCTCTCTCTCTCGCTCTCCTTGATCCCTCCTCTCTCTCTCTCTCTCTCTCCCCTTGACCCTCTCTCTCTCTCTCTCTCTCCTTGACCCCCTCTCTCTCTACTTGACCCTCTCTCTCTCACTCTCTCTCTCTCCTTGACCCCTCACTCTCGCTCTCCTTGACCCCCCCTCTCTCTCTCTCCTTGACCCCCTCTCTCTGTCGGTCTCCTTGACCCCCCTCTCTCTCTCTCCTTGACCCCACCCCTCTCTCTCTCTCTATCTCTCTCTCTCCTTGACACCCTCTCTCTCTCACGCTCTCCTTGAACCCCTCTCTCTCTCTCCTTGACCCCCTCTCTCTCGCTCTACTTGACCCCACCCTCTCTCTCTCTCCTTGACCCCTCACTCTCGCTCTCCTTGACCCCCCCTCTCTCTCTCCTTGACCCCCTCTCTCTGTCGGTCTCCTTGACCCCCCCTCTCTCTCTCTCCTTGACGCCCCCGCCTCTCTCTCTCTCTATCTCTCTCTCTCTCCTTGACACCCTCTCTCTCTCTCCTTGACCCCCTCTCTCTCGCTCTCCTTGACCTCCTCTCTCTCGCTCTCCTTGACCCCCCTCTCTCTCTCTCTCCTTGACTCTCTCTCTCTCTCTCTCTCTCTCCTTGACCCCCTCTCGCTCTCTCTCCTTGACCCCCTTTCTCTCTCTCTCTCCTTGCCCCCCTTCTCCTTGACCCCCCATCTCTCTTTCTCTCTCTTGCTCACTTTGCCCCCGCCTCTCTCTCTCTCTCCTTGACCCTCTCTCTCTCTCTCTTTGAACCCCTCTGTCTCTGTCTCTCTCTCTCTCTCTCATTGACTCCTCTCTCTCTCTCTCACTCCTTGACCCCCTCTCTCTCTCCTTGACCCCCACCTCTCGCTCTCCTTGCCCCCTCTCGCTCTCCTTGCCCCTCTCTCTCTCGCTCTCTCTCCTTGACCCCTCTCTCTCACTCTCTCTCGTTGACCCCTCTCTCTGTCTCTCTCTTTCTCTCCTTGACCCTCTCTCTCTCTCTCTCTCTCTCTCTCCTTGACCCCCCCTCTCTCTCTCTCCTTGACCCCCTTTCTCTCTCTCTCTCCTTGCCCCCCCTTCTCCTTGACCCCCCATCTCTCTTTCTCTCTCTCGCTCACTTTGCCCCCGCCTCTCTCTCTCTCTCCTTGACCCTCTCTCTCTCTCTCGTTGAACCTCTCTGTCTCTGTCTCTCTCTCTCTCTCTCTCCTTGACCACCTCTCTCTCTCTCTCTCTCACGCTCTCCATGACCCCGTCTGTCTCTCTCCTTGACCCTCTCTCTCTCTCGCTCTCCTTGATCCCTCCTCTCTCTCTCTCTCTCCCCTTGACCCTCTCTCTCTCTCTCTCTCTCTCCTTGACCCCCTCTCTCTCTACTTGACCCTCTCTCTCTCTCACTCTCTCTCTCCTTGACCCCTCACTCTCGCTCTCCTTGACCCCCCCTCTCTCTCTCTCCTTGACCCCCTCTCTCTGTCGGTCTCCTTGACCCCCCTCTCTCTCTCTCCTTGACCCCACCCCTCTCTCTCTCTCTATCTCTCTCTCTCCTTGACACCCTCTCTCTCTCTCTCCTTGACCCCCTCTCTCTCGCTCTACTTGACCCCACCCTCTCTCTCTCTCCTTGACCCCTCACTCTCGCTCTCCTTGACCCTCCCTCTCTCTCTCCTTGACCCCCTCTCCCTGTCGGTCTCCTTGACCCCCCCCCCCTCTCTCTCTCCTTGACGCCCCCGCCTCTCTCTCTCTCTATCTCTCTCTCTCTCCTTGACACCCTCTCTCTCTCTCCTTGACCCCCTCTCTCTCGCTCTCCTTGACCTCCTCTCTCTCGCTCTCCTTGACCCCCCTCTCTCTCTCTCTCCTTGACTCTCTCTCTCTCTCTCTCTCTCTCTCCTTGACCCCCTCTCTCTCTCTCTCCTTGACCCCCTTTCTCTCTCTCTCTCCTTGCCCCCCTTCTCCTTGACCCCCCATCTCTCTTTCTCTCTCTTGCTCACTTTGCCCCCGCCTCTCTCTCCCTCTCCTTGACCCTCTCTCTCTCTCTCGTTGAACCCCTCTGTCTCTGTCTCTCTCTCCCTCTCTCTCATTGACTCCCTCTTTCTCTCTCTCACTCCTTGACCCCCTCTCTCTCTCCTTGACCCCCACCTCTCGCTCTCCTTGCCCCCTCTCGCTCTCCTTGCCCCTCTCTCTCTCGCTCTCTCTCCTTGACCCCTCTCTCTCACTCTCTCTCGTTGACCCCTCTCTCTGTCTCTCTCTTTCTCTCCTTGACCCTCTCTCTCTCTCTCTCTCTCTCTCCTTGACCCCCACTCTCTCTCTCTCTCCTTGACCACCCCTCTCTCTCTGTCTCTCTGTCTCTCTCTCTCCTTGACCCCCCCCTCTTTCTCTCGCTCTCCTTGCCCCCCTCTCTCGCTCTCTCTCCTTGACCCTCTCTCTCTCTCTATCACTCGCTCTCTCTCTCCCTCTCTCCTTGATCCCCTCTCTTTCTCGCTCTACTTGCCCCCCTCTCTCTCGCTCTCTCTCCTTGACACCCCTCTCTCTCTCTCTCTCTCCTTGACCCCTCTCTCTCTCTTTGACCCCCTCTCTCTCGCTCTCCTTGCCAACCCCTCTCTCTCTCTCTCCTTGCCCCCCCCTCTCTCTCTCTCTCTCCTTGACCCCCTCTCTCTGTCTGTCTCCTTGACCCCCCTCTCTCTCTCTCCTTGACCACCTCTCTCTCTCTCTCTCTCTCTCACGCTCTCCATGACCCCGTCTCTCTCTCTCTCCTTGACCCCCTCTCTCTCTCTCGCTCTCCTTGATCCCTCCTCTCTCTCTCTCTCTCTCCCCTTGACCCTCTCTCTCTCTCTCTCCTTGACCCCCTCTCTCTACTTGACCCTCTCTCTCTCTCTCTCTCTCTCTCTCCTTGACCCCTCACTCTCGCTCTCCTTGACCCCCCTCCCTCTCTCTCCTTGACCCCCTCTCTCTGTCGGTCTCCTAGACACCCCCTCTCTCTCTCCCCTTGACTCCCTCTCTCTCTCTCTCTCTATCTCTCTCTCTCTCTCCTTGACACCCTCTCTCTCTCACGCTCTCCTTGACCCCCCCTCTCTCTCTCCTTGACCCCCTCTCTCTCGCTCTCCATGACCCCACCCTCTCTCTCTCTCCTTGACGCTTCACTCTCGCTCTCCTTGACCCCCCTCTCTCTCTCCTTGACCCCCTCTCTCTGTCGGTCTCATTGATCCCCCCTCTCTCCCTCTCTCTCTCTCCTTGACCCTCTCTCTCTCTCTCGCTCTCCTTGACCCCTCACTCTCGCTCTCCTTGACCCCCCTCTCTCTCTCTCCTTGACCCCCTCTCTCTGTCGGTCTCCTTGACACCCCCTCTCTCTCTCTCTCCTTGACTCCCTCTCTCTCTCTCTCTCTCTCTATCTCTCTCTCTCTCCTTGACACCGTCTCTCTCTCACGCTCTCCTTGACCCTCCCCTCTCTCTCTCCTTGACCCCCTCTCTCTCGCTCTCCATGACCCCCACCCTCTCTCTCTCTCCTTGACACTTCACTCTCGCTCTCCTTGACCCCCCTCTCTCTCTCCTTGACCCCCTCTCTCTGTCGGTCTCCTTGACACCCCCTCTCTCTCTCCTTGACTCCCTCTCTCTCTCTCTCTATCTCTCTCTCTCTCCTTGACACCCTCTCTCTCTCACGCTCTCCTTGACCCCCCCCTCTCTCCTTGACCCCCTCTCTCTCGCTCTCCATGAGCCCACCCTCTCTCTCTCTCCTTGACCCTTCACTCTCGCTCTCCTTGACCGCCCTCTCTCTCTCCTTGACCCCCTCTCTCTGTCGGTTTCATTGATCCCCCCTCTCTCCCTCTCTCTCTCTCCTTGACCCCCTCTCTCTCTCTCTCTCCTTGCCCCCCCTTCTCCTTGACCCCCATCTCTCTTTCCCTCTCTCGCTCACTTTGCCCGCGCTTCTCTCTCTCTCTCCTTGACCCTCTCTCTCTCTCGTTGAACCCCTCTGTCTCTGTCTCTCTCTCTCTCTCCTTGACTCCCTCTCTCTCTCTCTCTCTCCTTGACCCCCCCTCTCTCTCTCCTTGACCACCCATCTCTCGCTCTCCTTGCCCCCCTCTCGCTCTCCTTGACCCCTCTCTCTCACTCTCTCTCGTTGACCCCTCTCTCTGTCTCTCTCTTTCTCTCCTTGACCCTCTCTCTCTCTCTCTCCTTGACCCCCACTCTCTCTCTCTCTCCTTGACCACCCCTCTCTCTCTGTCTCTCTCTCTCCTTGACCCCCCCTCTTTCGCTCTCCTTGCCCCCCTCTCTCACTCTCTCTCCTTGACCCTCTCTCTCTCTCTCTCTCTCTCTCGCTCGCTCTCTCTCTCCCTCTCTCCTTGATCCCCTCTCTCTCTCGCTCTCCTTGATCCCCTCTCTCTCTCTCTCTCTCCTTGACTCTCTCTCTCTCTCCTTGAACCCCTCTCT
>NC_092761.1:10676828-10679328 GCF_047496795.1 Chiloscyllium punctatum
CTTGACCCCCTCTCTCTCTCGCTCTCCTTGACCCCCCCTTTCTCTCTCTATCTCTCTCTCTCTGTCTCTCCTTGCCCCACTCTCTCTCTCTCCTTGCCCGCCTCTCTCTCTCTCTCTCTCCTTGCCCCCCACCCCCTCTCTCTCCTTGACCCCCCCTCTCTCTCTCTCTCATTGACCCCCTCTCTCTCTCTCTCTCTCCTTGACCCCCTCTCTCTCTCTATCTCCTTGACCCCCTCTCTCTCTCTCTCTCCCTCCTTGACCCGCTCTCTCGCTCTCTCCTTGACCCCACCTCTATCTCTCTCTCTCTCTCTCTCTCTCTCTATCCTTGACCCCCCTCCTCTCTCTCTCGATCTCCTTGCCCCCCTCTCTCTCGCTCTCCTTGCCCCTCCCTCTCTCGGTCTCCTTGCCCTTCTCTCTCTCGCTCTCTCTCCTTGACAACTCTCTCTCTCGCTCTCTCTCTCTCTCCTTGACCCCCCCTCTCTCTCTCTCTCCTTGAACCCACCTCTCTCTATCTCTCTCTCTCCCTCCTTACCCTCTCTCTCCTTGACCTCTCTCTCTCTCTCCCCCTCCCTCCTTGACCCCCTCTCTCTCGCTCTCCTTGCCTCCCCCCTCTCTCTCTCCAAACCCCCTCTCTCTCTCTCTCCTTACCCGCTCTCTCTCTCTCTTTCTCTCTCTCTCTCTCTCTCTCCCTCTCTCATTTCCCCCTTCTCTCTCTGTCTCTCTCTCTTTGACTCGCTCTCTCTCTTTCCTTGATCCCCTCACTCTCGCTCTCCTTGATCCCCTCCCTCCCTCTCTCTCTCTCGCTCTCCTTGACCCTCTCTCCATCCCCTCTCTCTCTGTCTCTCCTTGACCCCTTCTCTCTCTCTCTCCTTGACCCCCCCTCTCTCTCTCTCCTTGACCCGCTCTCTCTCTCTCTCTCTCCTTGATCCCCTCTCTCTCTCACTCTCCTTGACCACTCTCTCTCTCTCGCTCTCCTTGCCTCCCTCTCTCTCGCTCTTCTTGCCTCCCTCTCTATCGCTCTCCTTGCCCCTCTATCTCGCTCTCCTTGCCCCCTCTCGCTCGCTCTCTCTCCTTGACCCCCCTCTCTCTCTCGCCTTGACCCCCTCTCTCTCACTCTCTCTCTCTGTCTCTCTCTCTCTCTCTCCTTGACCCCCCTCTCTCTCGCCCTCCTTGCCCCCCTCTCGCTCTCCTTGCCCTCTCTCTCTCTCTCTCTCTCTCTCTCTCTCTGCTTGACCCCCCCTCTCTCTCTCCTTGACCCCCCTCTCTCTCTCTGTCTCCTTTAGACCCTCTCTCTCTCTCTCTCTCCCTGACTCTCTTTATCTCTCTCTCTCCAAACCCCCCTCTCTCCTTGACACCCTCTCTCTCTCTCACGCTCTCCATGACACCTCTCTCTCTCTCCTTGACCCCCTCTCTCTCTCGCTCTCCTTGACCCCCCTTTCTCTCTCTATCTCTCTCTCTCTCTCTCTGTCTCTCCTTGCCCCCCCTCTCTCTCTCCTTGCCCGCCTCTCTCTCTCTCTCTCTCTCTCTCTCCTTGCCCCCCCACCCCCCTCTCTCTCCTTGACCCCTCTCTCTCTCTCTCTCTCATTGACCCCCATCTCTCGCTCTCCTTGCCCCCCTCTCGCTCTCCTTGCCCCTCTCTCTCTCTCGCTCTCTCTCCTTGACACCTCTCTCTCACTCTCTCTCGTTGACCCCTCTCTCTGTCTCTCTCTTTCTCTCCTTGACCCTCTCTCTCTCTCTCTCTCTCTCTCTCCTTGACCCCCACTCTCTCTCTCTCTCTCTCCTTGACCACCCCTCTCTCTCTGTCTCTCCCTCTCCTTGACCCCCCCTCTTTCTCTCGCTCTCCTTGCCCCCCTCTCTCGCTCTCTCTCCTTGACCCCCTCTCTCTCTCTCTCGCTCGCTCTCTCTCTCCCTCTCTCCTTGATCCCCTCTCTCTCTCGCTCTCCTTGATCTCCTCTCTCTCTCTCTCTCCTTGACCCCCTCTCTCTCGCTCTACTTGACCCCACCCTCTCTCTCTCCTTGACCTCTCACTCTCGCTCTCCTTTACCCCCCCCCTCTCTCCTTGACCCGCACTCTCTGTCGGTCTCCTTGACCCCCCCTCTCTCTCCCTCCTTGACCCCCCCGCCTCTCTCTCTCTCTATCTCTCTCTCTCTCCTTGACAACCTCCCTCTCTCTCTCCTTGACCCCCTCTCTCTCGCTCTCCTTGACCCCCTCTCTCTCGCTCTCCTTGACCCCCCCTCTCTCTCCTTGACTCTCTCTCTCTCTCTCTCTCTCTCTTCTTGACCCCCCCCCTCTCTCCTTGAGCCGCTCTCTCGCTCTCTCCTTGACCCCCCTCTCTCTATCTCACTCTCTCTCTCTATCCTTGACCCCCCCTCTCTCTGTCTCGATCTCCTTGCCCCCCTCTCTCTCGCTCTCCTTGCCCCTCCCTCTCTCGGTCTCCTTGCCCCTCTCTCTCTCTCGCTCTCTCTCCTTGACCCTCCCTCTCTCTCTCTCTCTCTCCTTG
>NC_092761.1:10681828-10721828 GCF_047496795.1 Chiloscyllium punctatum
CTCTCTTTCCTTGATCCCCTCACTCTCGCTCTCCTTGATCCCCTCCCTCCCTCTCTCTCTCTCGCTCTCCTTGACCCTCTCTCCATCCCCTCTCTCTCTGTCTCTCCTTGACCCCTTCTCTCTCTCTCTCCTTGACCCCCCCTCTCTCTCTCTCCTTGACCCGCTCTCTCTCTCTCTCTCTCCTTGATCCCCTCTCTCTCTCACTCTCCTTGACCACTCTCTCTCTCTCGCTCTCCTTGCCTCCCTCTCTCTCGCTCTTCTTGCCTCCCTCTCTATCGCTCTCCTTGCCCCTCTATCTCGCTCTCCTTGCCCCCTCTCGCTCGCTCTCTCTCCTTGACCCCCCTCTCTCTCTCGCCTTGACCCCCTCTCTCTCACTCTCTCTCTCTGTCTCTCTCTCTCTCTCTCCTTGACCCCCCTCTCTCTCGCCCTCCTTGCCCCCCTCTCGCTCTCCTTGCCTCTCTCTCTCTCTCTCTCTCTCTCTCTCTGCTTGACCCCCCCTCTCTCTCTCCTTGACCCCCCTCTCTCTCTCTGTCTCCTTTAGACCCTCTCTCTCTCTCTCTCTCCCTGACTCTCTTTATCTCTCTCTCTCCAAACCCCCCTCTCTCCTTGACACCCTCTCTCTCTCTCACGCTCTCCATGACACCTCTCTCTCTCTCCTTGACCCCCTCTCTCTCTCGCTCTCCTTGACCCCCCTTTCTCTCTCTATCTCTCTCTCTCTCTCTGTCTCTCCTTGCCCCCCTCTCTCTCTCCTTGCCCGCCTCTCTCTCTCTCTCTCTCTCTCTCTCCTTGCCCCCCCACCCCCCTCTCTCTCCTTGACCCCTCTCTCTCTCTCTCTCTCATTGACCCCCATCTCTCGCTCTCCTTGCCCCCCTCTCGCTCTCCTTGCCCCTCTCTCTCTCTCGCTCTCTCTCCTTGACACCTCTCTCTCACTCTCTCTCGTTGACCCCTCTCTCTGTCTCTCTCTTTCTCTCCTTGACCCTCTCTCTCTCTCTCTCTCTCTCTCTCCTTGACCCCCACTCTCTCTCTCTCTCTCTCCTTGACCACCCCTCTCTCTCTGTCTCTCCCTCTCCTTGACCCCCCCTCTTTCTCTCGCTCTCCTTGCCCCCCTCTCTCGCTCTCTCTCCTTGACCCCCTCTCTCTCTCTCTCGCTCGCTCTCTCTCTCCCTCTCTCCTTGATCCCCTCTCTCTCTCGCTCTCCTTGATCTCCTCTCTCTCTCTCTCTCCTTGACTCTCTCTCTCTCCTTGACCCCTCTCTCTCGCTTTCTCTCTCCTTGACCCCCCCTCTGTCTGTCTCTCTCTCTCTCTCTCTCTCTCTCTCTCCTTGACCCCCCTCTCTCTTGGTCTCTTTGACCAACTCTCTCTCTCGATCTCCTTGCCCCCCTCTCTCTCGCTCTCTCTCCTTGACACCCCCCCTCTCTCTCTCTCTCTCTCCCCTTGACACCTCTCTCTCTCTCTCTCTCTCTCCTTGACCCCCTCTCTCTCGCTCTCCTTGCCAACCCCTCTCTCTCTCTCTCCTTGCCCCCCCCTCTCTCTCTCTCTCCTTGACCCCCTCTCTCTGTCTGTCTCCTTGACCCCCCCTCTCTCTCTCCTTGACCACCTCTCTCTCTCTCTCTCACGCTCTCCATGACCCCGTCTCTCTCTCTCCTTGACCCCTCTCTCTCTCGCTCTCCTTGATCCCTCCTCTCTCTCTCTCTCTCTCTCTCTCCCCTTGACCCTCTCTCTCTCTCTCTCTCTCCTTGACACCCTCTCTCTCTACTTGACCCTCTCTCTCTCTCTCTCTCTCCTTGACCCCTCACTCTCGCTCTCCTTGACCCCCCCCCTCTCTCTCCTTGACCCCCTATCTCTGTCGGTCTCCTTGACCACCCCCCTCTCTCTCTCTCCTTGACCCCCCCCTCTCTCTCTCTCTCTCTCTATCGCTCTTTCTCTCCTTGACACCCTCTCTCTCTCACGCTCTCCTTGACCCCCTCTCTCTCTCTCTCCTTGACCCCCTCTCTGTCGCTCTACTTGATCCCACACTCTCTCTCTCCTTGACCCCTCACTCTCGCTCTCCTTGACCCCGACTCTCTCTCTCCTTGACCCCGTCTCTCTGTCGGTCTCCTTGACCCCCCCCTCTTCTCTCCTTGACCCCCCCGCCTCTCTCTCTCTATCTCACTCTCTCCTTGACACCCTCTCTCTCTCTCTCCTGGAACCCCTCTCTCTCGCTCTCCTTGACCCCCTCTCTCTCGCTCTCCTTGACCCCCCCTCTCTCTCTCTCCTTGACTCTCTCTCTCTGTCTCTCTCTCTCTCCTTGATCCCCCCTCTCCCTCCTTGACCCGCTCTCTCGCTCTCTCCTTGACCCCCTCTCTCTCTCTCTCTCTATATCCTTGACCCCCCCCTCTCTGTCTCGATCTCCTTGCCCCCCTCTCTCTCGCTCTCCTTGCCCCTCCCTCTCTCGGTCTCCTTGCCCCTCTCTCTCTCTCTCTCTCTCTCTCTCTCTCTCTCTCTTTCTCTCTCTCTCTCCTTGACCCCCCCTCTCTCTCTGTCTCTCCTTGAACCCACCTCTCTCTATCCATCTCTCTCCCTCCTTGACCCTCTATCTCTCTCTCTGTCCTTGACACCCTCTCTCTCTCACGCTCTCCTTGACCCCCCCTCTCTCTCTCCTTGACCCCCTCTCTCTCTCCTTGACCCCCTCTCTCTCTCTCTCTCTCTCCTTGACCCCCTCTCTCTCGCTCTCCTTGCCAACCCCTCTCTCTCTCTCTCCTTGCCCCCCCCTCTCTCTCTCTCTCTCTCCTTGACCCCCTCTCTCTGTCTGTCTCCTTGACCGCCCCTCTCTCTCTCTCCTTGACCACCTCTCTCTCTCTCTCTCGCACGCTCTCCATGACCCCGTCTCTCTCTCTCCTTGACCCCCTCTCTCTCTTGCTCTCCTTGATCCCTCCTCTCTCTCTCCCATTTACCCTCTCTCTCTCTCTCTCTCCTTGACACCCTCTCTCTCTACTTGACCCTCTCTCTCTCTCTCTCTCTCTCTCTCCTTGACCCCTCACTCTCGCTCTCCTTGACCCCCCCCTCTCTCTCTCCTTGACCCCCTGTCTCTGTCGGTCTCCTTGACCACCCACCTCTCTCTCTCTCCTTGACCCCCCTCTCTCTCTCTCTCTCTCTCTCTCTATCTCTCTCTCTCTCCTTGACACCCTCTCTCTCTCACGCTCTCCTTGACCCCCTCTCTCTCTCTCTCCTTGACCCCCTCTCTGTCGCTCTACTTGATCCCACACTCTCTCTCTCTCCTTGACCCCTCACTCTCGCTCTCCTTGACCCCGCCTCTCTCTCTCCTTGACCCCGTCTCTCTGTCGGTCTCCTTGACCCCCCCCCTCTTCTCTCCTTGACCCCCCCGCCTCTCTCTCTCTATCTCTCTCTCTCCTTGACACCCTCTCTCTCTCTCTCTCTCCTGGAACCCCTCTCTCTCGCTCTCCTTGACCCCCTCTCTCTCGCTCTCCTTGACCCCCCCTCTCTCTCTCTCTCTCCTTGACTCTCTCTCTCTCTCTCTCTCTCTCTCCTTGATCCCCCCTCTCCCTCCTTGACCCGCTCTCTCGCTCTCTCCTTGACCCCATCTCTCTCTCTCTCTATATATATATCCTTGACCCCCCCCTCTCTGTCTCGATCTCCTTGCCCCCCTCTCTCTCGCTCTCCTTGCCCCTCCCTCTCTCGGTCTCCTTGCCCCTCTCTCTCTCGCTCTCTCTCCTTGACACCTCTCTCTCTCGCTCTCTCTGTCTCTCTCTCTCTCTCTCTCTCTCTCTCTCTCTCTCTCTCTCCTTGACCCTCCCTCTCTCTCTCTCTCTCCTTGAAACCACCTCTCTCTATCTCTCTCTCTCCCTCCTTGACCCTCTCTCTCTCTCTCTCTCTCCTTGACCTCTCTCTCTCTCTCCCCCTCCCTCATTGACTCCCTCTCTCTCACTCTGCTTGCCTCCCCCCTCTCTCTCTCCTTACCCCCTCTCTCTCTCCTTACCCTCTCTCTCTCTCTCTCTTTCTTTCTCTCTCTCTCTCTCCCTCTCTCCTTGCCCCCCTCTCTCTCTGTCTCTCTCTCATTGACTCGCTCTCTGTTTCTCTCCTTCACCCCCTCACTCTCGCTCTCCTTGAAACCCTCCCTCCCTCCCTCTCTCTCTCGCGCTCTCCTCGACCCTCTCTCCCCCCCTCTCTCTCTCTCTCCTTGACCCCCCTCTCTCTCTCTCCTTGACGCCCCCGTTCTCTCTCTCTCCTTTCCCGCTCTCTCTCTCTCTCTCCTTGATCCCCCCTCTCTCTCTCACTCTCCTTGACCACACTCTCTCTCGCTCTCCTTGCCTCCCTCTCTCTCGCTCTTCTTGCCTCCCTCTCTCTCGCTCTCCTTGCCCCCCTCTATCTCGCTCTCCTTGCCCCCCTCTCGCACGCTCTCTCTCCTTGACGCCCCCCTCTCTCTCCTTGAACCCCTCTCTCTCACTCTCTCTCTCTCTCTCTCTCTGTCTCCTTGACCCCCCCTCTCTCTCTCTCTCCTTGACCCCTCTCTCTGTCTCTCTCCTTGACCCGCTCTCTCGCTCTCTCCTTGACCCCACCTCTCTCTCTCTCTCTCTCTCTCTCTATCCTTGACCCCCCCCCCTCTCTCTCGATCTCCTTGCCCCCCTCTCTCTCGCTCTCCTTGCCCCTCCATCTTTCGGTCTCCTTGCCCCTCTCTCTCTCGCTCTCTCTCCTTGACACCTCTCTCTCTCGCTCTCTCTCTCTCCTTGACCCCCCCTCTCTCTGTCTCTCCTTGAACCCACCTCTCTCTATCTCTCTCTCTCCCTCCTTGACCCTCTCTCTCTCTCTCTCTCTCCTTGACCCTCCCTCTCTCTCTCTCTCTCCTTGAAACCACCTCTCTCTATCTCTCTCTCTCCCTCCTTGACCCTCTCTCTCACTCTCTCTCCTTGACCTCTCTCTCTCTCTCCCCCTCCCTCATTGACTCCCTCTCTCTCACTCTGCTTGCCTCCCCCCTCTCTCTCTCTCTCTCTCCTTACCCCCTCTCTCTCTCCTTACCCTCTCTCTCTCTCTCTCTCTTTCTTTCTCTCTCTCTCTCTCTCCCTCTCTCCTTGCCCCCCTCTCTCTCTGTCTCTCTCTCTTTGACTCGCTCTCTCTCTCTCTCCTTCACCCCCTCACTCTCGCTCTCCTTGAAACCCTCCCTCCCTCCCTCTCTCTCTCTCGCTCTCCTCGACCCTCTCTCCCCCCCTCTCTCTCTCCTTGACCCCCCTCTCTCTCTCTCTCCTTGACGCCCCCGTTCTCTCTCTCTCCTTGTCCCGCTCTCTCTCTCTCCTTGATCCCCTCTCTCTCTCTCACTCTCCTTGACCACTCTCTCTCTCGCTCTCCTTGCCTCCCTCTCTCTCGCTCTTCTTGCCTCCCTCTCTCTCGCTCTCCTTGCCCCCCTCTATCTCGCTCTCCTTGCCCCCCTCTCGCACGCTCTCTCTCCTTGACGCCCCCCTCTCTCTCTCTCACTCTCCTTGAACCCCTCTCTCTCACTCTCTCTCTCTCTCTCTCTGTCTCCTTGACCCCCCCCTCTCTCTCTCTCCTTGACCCCTCTCTCTCTCTCTCCTTGACCCGCTCTCTCGCTCTCTCCTTGACCCCACCTCTCTCTCTCTCTCTCTCTATCCTTGACCCCCCCCTCTCTCTCTCGATCTCCTTGCCCCCCTCTCTCTCGCTCTCCTTGCCCCTCCCTCTTTCGGTCTCCTTGCCCCTCTCTCTCTCGCTCTCTCTCCTTGACACCTCTCTCTCTCGCTCTCTCTCTCTCTCCTTGACCCCTCTCTCTCTGTCTCTCCTTGAACCCACCTCTCTCTATCTCTCTCTCTCCCTCCTTGACCCTCTCTCTCTATCTCTCTCTCTCCTTGACCTCTCTCTCTCTCTCTCTCCCCCTACCTCCTTGACCTCCTCTCTCTCGCTCTCCTTGCCTCCCCCTCTCTCTCTCTCTCCTTACCCCCCTCTCTCTCTCTCTCTCTCTTTCTCTCTCTCTCTCTCTCCCTCTCTCATTGCCCCCTTCTCTCTCTGTCTCTCTCTCTCTCCTTGACTCGCTCTCTCTCTCTCCTTGATCCCCTCACTCTCGCTCTCCTTGATCCCCTCCCTCCCTCTCTCTCTCGCTCTCCTTGACCCTCTCTCCCCCCCTCTCTCTCTCTCTCCTTGACCCCTTCTCTCTCTCTCTCTCTCTCTCCTTAACCCCCCCCTCTCTCTCTCTCCTTGACCTGCTCTCTCTCTCTCTCTCCTTGATCCCCTCTCCCTCTCACTCTCCTTGACCACTCTCTCTCTCGCTCTCCTTGCCTCCCTCTCTCTCGCTCTTCTTGCCTCCCTCTCTATCGCTCTCCTTGCCCCTCTACCTCGCTCTCCTTGCCCCCCTCTCGCTCGCTCTCTCTCCTTGACTCCCCCCCTCTCTCTCTCTCCTTGACCCCCTCTCTCTCACTCTCTCTCTCTCTGTCTCTCTCTCTCTCTCTCCTTGAACCCCCTCTCTCTCGCCCTCCTTGCCCCCCTCTCGCTCTCCTTGCCTCTCTTTCTCTCTCTCTCTCTGCTTGACCCCCCTCTCTCTCTCCTTGACCCCCCCTCTCTCTCTCTCTCTGTCTCCTTGAGCCCCTCTCTCTCTCTCTCTCCCTGACACCCTTTATCTCTCTCTCTCCAAACCCCCCTCTCTCCTTGACACCCTCTCTCTCTCTCAAGCTCTCCTTGACACCTCTCTCTCTCCTTGACCCCCTCTCTCTCTGTCTCTCCTTGCCCCCCCTCTCTCTCTCTCCTTGCACGCCTCTCTCTCTCTCTCTCTCGTTGCCCCCCACCCCCCTCTCTCTCCTTGACCCCCCCCTCTCTCTCTCTCTCATTGACCGCCTCTCTCTCTCTCTCCTTGACCCCCTCTCTCTCTCTCTCTCCTTGACCCGCTCTCTCGCTCTCTCCTTGACCCCACCTCGCTCTCTCTCTCTCTCTCTATCCTTGACCCCCCCCCTCTCTCTCTCGATCTCCTTGCCCCCCTCTCTCTCGCTCTCCTTGCCCCTCCCTCTCTCGGTCTCCTTGCCCCTCTCTCTCGCTCTCTCTCTCTCTCTCTCTCTCCTTGACCCACCCTCTCTCTTTCTCTCTCTCCTTGAACCCACCTCTCTCTATCTCTCTCTCTCTCTCCCTCCTTGACCCTCTCTCTCTCCTTGACCTCTCTCTCTCTCTATCCCCCTCCCTCCTTGACCCCCTCTCTCTCGCTCTTCTTGCCTCCCCCCTCTCTCTCTCTCCTTACCCCATCTCTCTCTCTCTCCTTACCCCCCTCTCTCTCTCTCTCTCTCTCTCCCTCTCTCATCGCCCCCTTCTCTCTCTGTCTCTCTCTCATTGACTCGCTCTCTCTCTCTCCTTGATCCCCTCACTCTCGCTCTCCTTGATCCCCTCCCTCCCTCTCTCTCTCTCTCGCTCTCCTTGACCCTCTCTCCCCCCCTCTCTCTCTCTCTCCTTGACCCCTTCTCTCTCTCTCTCTCTCTCTCTCTCCTTGACCCCCCCTCTCTCTCACTCTCCTTGACCACACTCTCTCTCGCTCTCCTTGCCTCCCTCTCTCTCGCTCTTCTTGCCTCCCTCTCTATCGCTCTCCTTGCCCCTCTATCTCGCTCTCCTTGCCCCCCTCTCGCTCGCTCTCTCTCCTTGACCCCCCCTCTCTCTCTCTCTCTCCTTGACTCCCTCTCTCTCACTCTCTCTCTCTGTCTCTCTCTCTCTCTCCTTGACCCCCCTCTCTCTCGCCCTCCTTGCCCCCCTCTTGCTCTCCTTGCCTCTCTCTCTCTCTCTCTGCTTGACCCCCCCTCTCTCTCTCCTTGACCCCCCTCTCTCTCTTTCTGTCTCCTTGAGCCCCTCTCTCTCTCTCTCCCTGACCCCCTTTATCTCTCCCTCTCCAAACCCCCCTCTCTCCTTGACACCCTCTCTCTCTCTCACGCTCTCCTTGACACCTCTCTCTCTCTCCTTGACCCCCTCTCTCTCTCGCTCTCCTTGAACCCCCTTTCTCTCTCTATCTCTCTCTCTCTCTGTCTCTCCTTGCCCCCCCTCTCTCTCTCTCTCCTTGCCCGCCTCTCTCTCTCTCTCTCTCTCCTTGCCCCCACCCCCCTCTCTCTCCTTGACCCCCCGTCTCTCTCTCTCTCTCATTGACCCCCTCTCTCTCTCTCTCCTTGACCCCCCTCTCTCTCTCTCTCTCCTTGACCCCCTTTCTCTCTCTCTCTCCTTGCCCCCCCTTCTCCTTGCCCCCCATCTCTCTTTCTCTCTCTCGCTCACTTTGCCCCCGCCTCTCTCTCTCTCTCCTTGACCCTCTCTCTCTCTCGTTGAACCCCTCTGTCTCTGTCTCTCTCTTTCTGACTCTCCTTGATACCCCCCTCTCTCTCTCCTTGACCCCCCTCTCTCGCTCTCCTTGCCCCCCTCTCGCTCTCCCTGACCCCTCTCTCTCTCTCTCTCCTAGACCCTCTCTCTCTCTTTCTCCTTGACCCCCCTCTCTCTCTCTCTCTCCTTGACCACCCTCTCTCTCTGTCTCTCTCTCTCCTTGACCCTCTCTCTCTCTCTCTCTCTCTCCTTGCCCCCCTCTCTCGCTCTCTCTCCTTGATCCCCCCTCTCTCTCTCTCTCGCTCTCTCCTTGATCCCCTCTCTCTCTCTCTCGCTCTCTCCTTGACCCCCCCCTCTGTCTGTCGCTCTCTCTTTCTCTCCTTGACCCCCCTCTCTCTCTCGCTCTCTTTGACCAACTCTCTCTCTCGTTCTCCTTGCCCCCCTCTCTCTCGCTCTCTCTCCTTGACCCCCCCTCTCTCTCTCTCTGTCTCCTTGAGCCCCTCTCTCTCTCTCTCTCTCCCTGACCCCATTTATCTCTCTCTCTCCAACGCCCCCTCTCTCTCCTTGACACCCTCTCTCTCTCACGCTCTCCTTGACACCTCTCTCTCTCTCCTTCACCCCCTCTCTCTCTCGCTCTCCTTGACCCCTCTCTCTCTCTCGCTCTCCTTGCCCCCCCTCTCGCGCTCTCTCCTTGCCCCATCTCTCTCACTCTCTCTCCTTGACCCCCATCTCTCTCACTCTCTCTCTCTCTCCTTGACCCTCTCTCTCGCTCCCTCTCCTTGACCCCCCCCTCTCTCTCTCTCCTTGACCCCCCTCTTTCTCTCTCTCCTTGACTCTCTATCTCTCTCTGTCTCTCCTTGACCCTCTCTCTCTCTCTCTACTTGACCCCCTCTCTCTCGCTCTTCTTGCCCCCCCCTCTCTGTCTCTCTCCTTGACCCGCTCTCTCGCTCTCTCCTTGACCCCCCCTCTCTTTCTCTCTCTCTATCCTTGACCCCCCCTCTCTCTGTCTCGATCTCCTTGCCCCCCTCTCTCTCGCTCTCCTTGCCCCTCCCTCTCTCGGTCTCCTTGCCCCTCGCTCTCTCGCTCTCTCTCCTTGACACCTCTCTCTCTCGCTCTCTCTGTCTCTCTCTGTCTCTCTCTCTCTCTCTCTCCTTGACCCTCCCTCTCTCTCTCTCTCTCTCTCCTTGAACCCACCTCTCTCTATCTCTCTCTCTCCCTCCTTCACCCTCTCTCTCTCTCTCTCTCTCTCTCCTTGACCTCTCTCTCTCTCTCCCCCTCTCTCCTTGACCCCCTCTCTCTCACTCTGCTTGCCTCCCCCTCTCTCTCTCTCTCTCCTTACCCCCTCTCTCTCTCCTTACCCTCTCTCTCTCTCTCTTTCTTTCTCTCTCTCTCTCTCTCCCTCGCTCCTTGCCCCCCTCTCTCTCTGTCTCTCTCTCATTGACTCGCGCTCTCTCTCTCTCCTTCACCCCCTCACTCTCGCTCTCCTTGAAACCCTCCCTCCCTCTCTCTCTCTCGCTCTCCTAGACCCTCTCTCCCCCCTCTCTCTCTCTCTCTCTCCTTGACCCCCCCTCTCTCTCTCTCTCCTTGACCCCCCCGCTCACTCTCTCTCCTTGTCCCGCTCTCTCTCTCACTCTCCTTGACCACTCTCTCTCTCGCTCTCCTTGCCTCCCTCTCTCTCGCTCTTCTTGCCCCCCTCTCGCTAGCTCTCTCTCCTTGACGCCCCCCCTCTCTCTCTCTCTCCTTGAACCCTCTCTCTCTCTCTCTCTCTCTCTCTCTCTCTCTCTGTCTCCTTGACCCCCCTCTCTCACTCTCTCTCCTTGACCCCCTCTCTCTCTCTCTCATTGACGCCCCCCCTCACTCTCTCTCTCTCCTTGAACCCCTCTCTCTCACTCTCTCTCTCTCTCTCTCTCTCTCTCTCTGTCTCCTTGACCCCCTCTCTCTCTCTCTCTCTCCTTGACCCCCTCTCTCTCTCTCTCTCTCTCCTTGACCCGCTCTCTCGCTCTCTCCTTGACCCCACCTCTCTCTCTCTATATATATATATATATATCCTTGACCCCCCCCTCTCTCTCTCGATCTCCTTGTCCCCCTCTCTCTCGGTCTCCTTGCCCCTCTCTCTCTCGCTCTCACTCCTTGACACCTATCTCTCTCGCTCTCTCTCTCTCTCTCTCTCCTTGAACCTCCCTCTCTCTCCTTGACCTCTCTCTCTCTCGCTCTCCTTGCCTCCCCCCTCTCTCTCTCTCCTTACCCCGTCTCTCTCTCTCCTTACCCCCCTCTCTCTCTTTCTCTCTCTCTCTCCCTCTCTCATTGCCCCCTTCTCTCTCTGTCTCTCTCTCCTTGACTCGCTCTCTCTCTCTCTCCTTGATCCCCTCCCTCCCTCTCTCTCTCTCTCGCTCTCCTTGCCTCTCTCTCTCTCTCTTTCTCTCTCTGCTTGACCCCCCCCTCTCTACTTGACCCCCCTCTCTCTCTCTCTCTGTCTCCTTGAGCCCCTCTCTCTCTCTCTCTCCCTGACCCCCTTTATCTCTCTCTCTCCAAACCCCCTCTCTCCTTGACACCCTCTCTCTCACGCTCTCCTTGACCTCTCTCTCTCTCTCTCTCTCTCTCCCCCTCCCTCCTTGACCCCCTCTCTCTCGCTCTCCTTGCCTCCCCCCCTCTCTCTCTCTCCTTACCCCCCTCTCTCTCTCTCCTTACCCCCCCTCTCTCTCTCTTTCTCTCTCTCTCTTTCCCTCTCTCATTGCCCCCTTCTCTCTCTGTCTCTCTCTCCTTGACTCGCTCTCTCTCTCTCTCCTTGATCCCCTCACTCTCCCTCTCCTTGATCCCCTCCCTCCCTCTCTCTCTCTCTCTCCTTGACCCTCTCTCCCCCCTCTCTCTCTCTCTCTCTCCTTGACCCCTTCTCTCACTCTCTCTCTCCTTGACCCCGCCTCTCTCTCTCTCTCTCCTTGACCCGCTCTCTCTCTCTCTCTCTCTCTTTGATCCCCTCTCTCTCTCACTTGCCTTGACCACTCTCTCTCTCGCTCTACTTGCCTCCCTCTCTCTCGCTCTTCTTGCCTCCCTCTCTATCGCTCTCCTTGCCCCTCTATCTCGCTCTCCTTGCCCCCCTCCCTCTCGCTCTCTCCTTGAACCCCCTCTCTCTCTCTCTCTCTCCTTGACCCCCTCTCTCTCACTCTCTCTCTGTCTCTCTCTCTCTCTCTCCTTGACCCCCCTCTCTCTCGCCCTCCTTGCTCCCCTCTCGCTCTCCTTGCCCCTCTCTCTCTCTCTCGCTCTCTGCTTGACCCTCCCTCTCTCTCTCCTTGACCTCCCTCTCTCTCTCTCTGTCTCCTTGAGCCCCTCTCTCCCTCTCTCTCTCCCTGACACCCTTTATCTCTCTCTCTCCAAACCCCCCTCTCTCCTTGACACCTTCTCTCTCTCTCACGCTCTCCTTGACTCCTCTCTCTCTCTCCTTGACCCCCTCTCTCTCTCGCTCTCCTTGACCCCCCCTTTCTCTCTCTATCTCTCTCTCTCTGTCTCTCCTTGCCCCCCCTCTCTCTCTCTCCTTGCCCCCCTCTCTCGCTCTCTCTCCTTGACCCCCTCTCTCTCTCTCTCTCGCTCTCTCCTTGATCCCCTCTCTCTCTCTCTCTCGCTCTCTCCTTGACCCCCCCTCTGTCTGTCTCTCTCTCTCTCTCTCCTTGACCCCCCTCTCTCTCTCGCTCTCTTTGACCAACTCTCTCTCTCGTTCTCCTTGTCCCCTCTCTCTCGCTCTCTCTCCTTGACCCCCCCTCGCTCTCTCTCTGTCTCCTTGAGCCCCCCTCTCTCTCTCTCTCCCTG
Organism: Chiloscyllium punctatum; assembly: GCF_047496795.1. Lineage (NCBI taxonomy): Eukaryota > Metazoa > Chordata > Chondrichthyes > Orectolobiformes > Hemiscylliidae > Chiloscyllium > Chiloscyllium punctatum. The sequence goes on from NC_092761.1 coordinate 10,693,907, forward strand.
ACCCCATTTATCTCTCTCTCTCCAACCCCCCTCTCTCTCCTTGACACCCTCTCTCTCTCACGCTCTCCTTGACACCTCTCTCTCTCTCCTTCACCCCCTCTCTCTCTCGCTCTCCTTGACCCCTCTCTCTCTCGCTCTCCTTGCCCCATCTCTCTCGCTCACTCTCCTTGCCCCATCTCTCTCGCTCTCTCTCCTTGACCCCATCTCTCTCACTCTCTCTCTCTCTCCTTGACCCTCTCTCTCGCTCCCTCTCCTTGACCCCTCCCCCTCTCTCTCTCTCTCCTCGACCCCCCTCTCTCTCTCTCCTTGACTCTCTATCTCTCTCTGTCTCTCCTTGACCCTCTCTCTCTCTCTCTCTCTCTCTCTCTCTACTTGACCCCATCTCTCTCGCTCTCCTTGCCACCCCCTCTCTGTCTCTCTCCCTGACCCGCTCTCTCGCTCTCTCCTTGACCCCCTCTCTCTCTCTCTCTCTCTCTCTATCCTTGACCCCCCCTCTCTCTGTCTCGATCTCCTTGCCCCCCTCTCTCTCGCTCTTCTTGCCCCTCCCTCTCTCGGTCTCCTTGCCCCTCTCTCTCTCGCTCTCTCTCCTTGACACCTCTCTCTCTCGCTCTCTCTGTCTCTCTCTCTCTCTCGCTCTCTCTCCTTGACCTTCCCTCTCTCTCTCTCTCTCCTTGAACCCACCTCTCTCTATCTCTCTCTCTCCCTCCTTGACCCTCTCTCTCTCTCTCTCTCCTTGACCTCTCTCTCTCTCTCTCCCCCCCTCCCTCCTTGAACCCCCTCTCTCTCTCTCTCTCTCCTTGACACCCTCTCTCTCACTCTCTCTCTGTCTCTCTCTCTCTCTCTCCTTGACCCCCCTCTCTCTCGCCCTCCTTGCCCCCCTCTCGCTCTCCTTGCCCCTCTCTCTCTCTCTCGCTCTCTGCTTGACCCTCCCTCTCTCTCTCCTTGACCTCCCTCTCTCTCTCTCTGTCTCCTTGAGCCCCTCTCTCCCTCTCTCTCTCCCTGACACCCTTTATCTCTCTCTCTCCAAACCCCCCTCTCTCCTTGACACCCTCTCTCTCTCTCACGCTCTCCTTGACTCCTCTCTCTCTCTCCTTGACCCCCTCTCTCTCTCGCTCTCCTTGACCGCCCCTTTCTCTCTCTATCTCTCTCTCTCTGTCTCTCCTTGCCCCCCCTCTCTCTCTCTCCTTGCCCCCCTCTCTCGCTCTCTCTCCTTGACCCCCTCTCTCTCTCTCTCTCGCTCTCTCCTTGATCCCCTCTCTCTCTCTCTCTCGCTCTCTCCTTGACCCCCCCTCTGTCTGTCTCTCTCTCTCTCTCTCCTTGACCCCCCTCTCTCTCTCGCTCTCTTTGACCAACTCTCTCTCTCGTTCTCCTTGTCCCCTCTCTCTCGCTCTCTCTCCTTGACCCCCCCTCGCTCTCTCTCTGTCTCCTTGAGCCCCCCTCTCTCTCTCTCTCCCTGACCCCATTTATCTCTCTCTCTCCAACCCCCCTCTCTCTCCTTGACACCCTTTCTCTCTCACGCTCTCCTTGACACCTCTCTCTCTCTCCTTCACCCCCTCTCTCTCTCGCTCTCCTTGACCCCTCTCTCTCTCGCTCTCCTTGCCCCATCTCTCTCGCTCACTCTCCTTGCCCCATCTCTCTCGCTCTCTCTCCTTGACCCCATCTCTCTCACTCTCTCTCTCTCTCCTTGACCCTCTCTCTCGCTCCCTCTCCTTGACCCCTCCCCCTCTCTCTCTCTCTCCTCGACCCCCCTCTCTCTCTCTCCTTGACTCTCTATCTCTCTCTGTCTCTCCTTGACCCTCTCTCTCTCTCTCTCTCTCTCTCTCTCTACTTGACCCCATCTCTCTCGCTCTCCTTGCCACCCCCTCTCTGTCTCTCTCCCTGATCCGCTCTCTCGCTCTCTCCTTGACCCCCCCTCTCTCTCTCTCTCTCTCTCTATCCTTGACCCCCCCTCTCTCTGTCTCGATCTCCTTGCCCCCCTCTCTCTCGCTCTTCTTGCCCCTCCCTCTCTCGGTCTCCTTGCCCCTCTCTCTCTCGCTCTCTCTCCTTGACACCTCTCTCTCTCGCTCTCTCTGTCTCTCTCTCTCTCTCGCTCTCTCTCCTTGACCTTCCCTCTCTCTCTCTCTCTCCTTGAACCCACCTCTCTCTATCTCTCTCTCTCCCTCCTTGACCCTCTCTCTCTCTCTCTCTCCTTGACCTCTCTCTCTCTCTCTCCCCCCCTCCCTCCTTGACCCCCTCTCTCTCACTCTGCTTGCCTCCCCCTCTCTCTCTCTCTCTCTCCTTACCCCCTCTCTCTCTCCTTACCCTCTCTCTCTCTCTCTCTCTTTCTTTCTCTCTATCTCTCTCCCTCTCTCCTTGCCCCCCTCTCTCTCTGTCTCTCTCTCATTGACTCGCGCTCTCTCTCTCTCCTTCACCCCCTCACTCTCGCTCTCCTTGAAACCCTCCCTCCCTCTCTCTCTCTCGCTCTCCTAGACCCTCTCTCCCCCCTCTCTCTCTCTCTCTCTCCTTGACACCCCCCTCTCTCTCTCTCTATCTCCCCTTGGCCCCCTCTCTCTCTCTCCTTGATCCTCTCTCCCTCACTCTCCTTGACCACTCTCTCTCCTTGACCACTCTCTCTCTCGCTCTCCTTGCCTCCCTCTCTCTCGCTCTTCTTGTCTCCCTCTCTCTCGCTCTACTTGCCCCCCTCTATCTCGCTCTCCTTGCCCCCCTCTCGCTCGCTCTCTCTCCTTGACGCCCCCCTCTCTCTCTCCTTGAACCCCTCTCTCTCACTCTCTCTCTCTCTCTCTCTGTCTCCTTGACCCCCCTCTCTCTCTCTCTCTCCTTGACCCCCTCTCTCTCTCTCTCTCTCATTGACGCCCCCCCTCTCTCTCTCTCCTTGAACCCCTCTCTCTCACTCTGTCTCTCTCTCTCTCTCTGTCTCCTTGTCCCCCTCTCTCTCTCTCTCTCCTTGACCCCCCCTCTCTCTCTCTCTCCTTGACCCGCTCTCTCGCTCTCTCCTTGACCCCACCTCTCTCTCTCTCTCTCTATATATATATATATATATATATATCCTTGACCCCCCCTCTCTCTCGATCTCCTTGCCCCCTCTCTCTCGGTCTCCTTGCCCCTCTCTCTCTCGCTCTCTCTCCTTGACACCTCTCTCTCTCGCTCTCTCTCTCTCTCTCTCTCCTTGACCCCCCCTCTCTCTCTCTCTCCTTGAACCTACCTCTCTCTATCTCTCTCTCTCCCTCCTTGAACCTCCCTCTCTCTCTCTCTCTCTCCTTGACCTCTCTCTCTCTCTCTCTCCCCCTCCTTCCTTGACCCCCTCTCTCTCGCTCTCCTTGCCTCCCCCCTCTCTCTCTCTCTCCTTACCCCCTCTCTCTCTCTCTTTCTCTCTCTCTCTCTCCCTCTCTCATTGCCCCCTTCTCTCTCTGTCTCTCTCTCTCCTTGACTCGCTCTCTCTCTCTCTCTCTCCTTGATCCCCTCCCTCCCTCTCTCTGTCTCGCTCTCCTTGCCTCTCTCTCTCTCTCTTTCTCTCTCTGCTTGACCCCCCCTCTCTCTCTCCTTGACCCCACCTCTCTCTCTCTGTCTCCTTGAGCCCCTCTCTCTCTCTCTCCCTGACCCCTTTTATCTCTCTCTCTCCAAATCCGCCTCTCTCCTTGACACCCTCTCTCTCTCTCTCACGCTCTCCTTGACACCTCTCTCTCTCTCCTTGACCCCTCTCTCTCTCGCTCTCCTTGACCCCCCCTTTCTCTCTCTATCTCTCTCTCTCTGTCTCTCCTTGCCCCCCCTCTCTCTCTCTCCTTGCCCGTCTCTCTCTCTCTCTCTCCTTGCCCCCCACCCCCCTCTCTCTCCTTGACCCCCTCTCTCTCTGTCTCTCTCATTGACCCCCTATCTCCCTCTCTCTCCTTGACCCCCCTTCTCCTTGCCCCCATCTCTCTTTCTCTCTCTCGCTCACTTTGCCCCCGCCTCTCTCTCTCTCTCTCCTTGACCCTCTCTCTCTCTCGTTGAACCCCTCTGTCTCTGTCTCTCTCTCTCTCCTTGACTCCCCTCTCTCTCTCTCTCTCTCTCTCTCTCACTCTCCTTGAACCCCGCCTCTCTCTCCTTGACCCCCCTCTCTCGCTCTCCTTGCCCCCTCGCTCTCCTTGCCCCTCTCTCTCTCGCTCTACCTCCTTGAGCCCTCTCTCTCACTGTCTCTCGTTGACCCCTCTCTCTCTCTCTCTCTCTCTCTCTCCTTGACCCTCTCTCTCTCTTTCTCCTTGACCCTCTCTCTCTCTCTCTCTCTCCTTGACCACCCTCTCTCTCTGTCTCTCTCTCTCCTTGACCCCCCTCTCTCTCGCTCTCCTTGCCCCCTCTCTCGCTCTCTCTCCTTGATCCTCTCTCTCTCTCTCGCTCTCTCCTTGATCCCCTCTCTCTCTCTCTCTCGCTCTCTCCTTGACCCCCCCTCTGTCTCTCTCTCTCTCTCTCTCTCTCTCCTTGACCCCCCTCTCTCTCTCGCTCTCTTTGACCAACTCTCTCTCTCTCTCTCTCTCTCTCTCTCTCCTTGACCTCTCTCTCTCTCTCCCCCTCCCTCCTTGACCCCCTCTTGCTCACTCTGCTTGCCTCCCCCCTCTCTCTCTCTCTCCTTACCCCCTCTCTCTCTCCTTACCCTCTCTCTCTCTCTCTCTGTCTCTTGACCCCCTCTCTCTCTCTCTGTCTCCTTGCCCCCCTCTCTCTCTGTCTCTCTCTCATTGACTCGCTCTCTCTCTCTCCTTCACGCCCTCACTCTCGCTCTCCTTGAAACCCTCCCTCCCTCTCTCTCTCTCTCGCTCTCCGAGACCCTCTCTCCCCCCCCTCTCTCTCTCCTTGACCACCCCTCTCTCTCTCTCTCTCTCTCCTTGACCCCCCCCCGCTCTCTCTCTCTCCTTGTCCCGCTCTCTCTCTCTCTCCTTGATCCCCTCTCTCTCTCTCACTCTCCTTGACCACTCTCTCTCTCGCTCTACTTGCCTCCCTCTCTCTCGCTCTTCTTGCCTCCCTCTCTCTCACTCTCCTTGCCCCCCTCTATCTCGCTCTCCTTGCCCCCCTCTCGCTCGCTCTCTCTCCTTGACACCCCCCTCTCTCTCTATCTCCTTGAACCCCTCTCTCTCTCTCTCTCTCTCTCTCTCTCTCTGTCTCCTTGACCCCCTCTCTCTCCTCTGTCTCCTTGACCCCCTCTCTCTCTCTCTCTCCTTGACCCGCTCTCTCGCTCTCTCCTTGACCCCACCTCTCTCTCTCTCTCTCTCACTCTCTCTCTCTCTCTCTATCCTTGACCCCTCCACTCTCTCTCGATCTCCTTGCCCCCCTCTCTCTCGCTCTCCTTGCCCCTCCCTCTCTCGGTCTCCTTGCCCCTCTCTCTCTCGCTCTCTCTCCTTGACACCTCTCTCTCTCGCTCTCTCTCTCTCTCTCTCTCTCTCTCTCTCTCTCTCTCTCTCTCTCTCTCCTTGACCCCCCCTCTCTCTCTCTCTCCTTGAACCCACCTCTCTCTATCTATCTCTCTCCCTCCTTGACCCTCTCTCTCTCTCTCTCTCTCTCTCCCCCTCCCTCCTTGAACCCCTCTCTCTCGCTCTCCTTGCCTCCCCCCCTCTCTCTCTCTCTCCTTACACCCCTCTCTCTCTCTTTCTCTCTCTCTCTCTCCCTCTCTCATTGCCCCCTTCTCTCTCTGTCTCTCTCTCCTTGACTCGCTCTCTCTCTCTCTCCTTGATCCCTTAACTCTCGCTCTCCTTGATCCCCTCCCTCCCTCTCTCTCTCTCTCGCTCTCCTTGACCCTCTCTCCCCCCTCTCTCTCTCTCTCTCTCCTTGACCCCTTCTCTCTCTCTCTCTCTCCTTGACCCCTCTCTCTCTCTCTCTCTCTCCTTCACCCGCTCTCTCTCTCTCTCTCTCTCCTTGATCCCCTCTCTCTCTCACTCTCCTTGACCACTCTCTCTCTCGCTCTCCTTGCCTCCCTCTCTCTCGCTCTTCTTGCCTCCCTCTCTATCGCTCTCCTTGCCCCTCTATCTCTCTCTCCTTGCCCCACTCTCGCTCGTTCTCTCTTATTGACCCCCCTCTCTCTCTCTCTCTCTCCTTGACCCCCCTCTCTCTCGCCCTCCTTGTCCCCCTCTCGCTCTCCTTGCCTCTCTCTCTCTCTCTCTCTCTCTGCTTGACCCCCCTCTCTCTCTCCTTGACCCCCCCTCTCTCTCTGTCTCCTTGAGCCCCTCTCTCTCTCTCCCTGACCCCCTTTATCTCTCTCTCTCCAAACCCCCCTCTCTCCTTGACCCCCCCTCTCTCTCTGTCTCCTTGAGCCCCTCTCTCTCTCTCTCCCTGACCCCCTTTATCTCTCTCTCTCCAAACCCCCCTCTCCCCTTGACCCCCTCACTCTCTCGCTCTCCTTGACCCCCCTTTCTCTCTCTCTCTCTCTCTCTCTCTGTCTCTCCTTGCCCTCCCTCTCTCTCTCTCTCCTTGCCCGCCTCTCTCTCTTTCGCTCTCCTTGCCCCCCACTCCCCTCTCTCTCCTTGACCCCCTCTCTCTCTCTCTCTCATTGACCCCCTCTCTCTCTCTCCTTGACCCCCTCTCTCTCTCTCTCTCTCATTGACCCCCTCTCTCTCTCTCCTTGCCCCCCCCTTCTCCTTGCCCCCCATCTCTCTTTCTCTCTCTCGCTCACTTTGCCCCCGCCTCTCTCTCTCTCTCCTTGACGCTCTCTCTCTCTCGTTGAACCCCTCTGTCTCTGTCTCTGTCTCTCTCCTTGACTCCCTCTCTCTCTCTCTCTCTCTCTCTCTCACTCTCCTTGACCCCCCCTCTCTCTCTCTCTCCTTGACCCCCCTCTCTCGCTCTCCTTGCCCCGCTCTCGCTCTCCTTGCCCCTCTCTCTCTCACTCTCTCTCCTTGACCCGTCTCTCTCACTCTCTCTCGTTGACCCCTCTCTCTCTCTCTCTCGCTCTCTCTCTCCTTGACCCTCTCTCTCTCTCTCTCCTTAACCCCCCCTCTCTCTCTCTCTCTCTCTCTCTCCTTGACCACCCTCTCTCTCTGTCTCTCTCTCTCCTTGACCCCCCTGTCTCTCGCTCTCCTTGCCCCCCTCTCTCGCTCTCTCTCCTTGCCCCTCTCTCTCTCTCTCTCTCGCTCTCTCCTTGATCCCCTCTCTCTCTCTCTCTCGCTCTCTCCTTGACCCCCCCTCTGTCTGTCTGTCTTTCTCTCTCTCCTTGACCCCCCTCTCTCTCTCGCTCTCTTTGACCAACACTCTCTCTTGTTCTCCTTGCCCCCCTCTCTCTCGCTCTCTCTCCTTGACCCCCCTCTCTCTCTCTCTCTGTCTTCTTGATCCCCCCTCTCTCTCTCTCTCTCTCTCCCTGACCCCATTTATCTCTCTCTCTCCAACGCCCCCTCTCTCTCCTTGACACCCTCTCTCTGTCACGCTCTCCTTCACACCACTCTCTCTCCTTGACCCCCTCTCTATCTCGCTCTCCTTGACCCCTCTCTCTCGCTCGCTCTCCTTGCCCCCTCTCGCTCTCTCTCCTTGCCCCATCTCTCTCGCTCTCTCTCCTTGAACCCCATCTCTCACTCTCTCTCTCTCCTTGACCCTCTCTCTCGCTCCCTCTCCTTGACACCCCCTCTCTCTCTCTCTCCTTGACCCCTTCTCTCTCTCTCTCTCTCCTTGACCCCTCTCTCTCTCTCTCTCTCTCTCTCCTTCACCCGCTCTCTCTCTCTCTCTCTCTCTCCTTGATCCCCTCTCTCTCTCACTCTCCTTTACCACTCTCTCTCTCGCTCTCCTTGCCTCCCTCTCTCTCGCTCTTCTTGCCTCCCTCTCTATCGCTCTCCTTGCCCCTCTATCTCGCTCTCCTTGCCCCCCTCTCGCTCGCTCTCTCTTATTGACCCCCCCTCTCTCTCTCTCTCTCCTTGACCCCCCTCTCTCTCGCCCTCCTTGTCCCCCTCTCGCTCTCCTTGCCTCTCTCTCTCTCTCTCTCTCTCTCTCTCTGCTTGACCCCCCCCCTCTCTCTCTCCTTGACCCCCCCTCTCTCTCTGTCTCCTTGAGCCCCTCTCTCTCTCTCTCCCTGACCCCCTTTATCTCTCTCTCTCCAAACCCCCCTCTCTCCTTGACACCCTCTCTCTCTCACGCTCTCCTTGACACCTCTATCTCTCCCCTTGACCCCCTCACTCTCTCGCTCTCCTTGACCCCCCTTTCTCTCTCTATCTCTCTCTCTCTCTCTGTCTCTCCTTGCCCTCCCTCTCTCTCTCTCCTTGCCCGCCTCTCTCTCTTTCTCTCTCCTTGCCCCCCACCCCCCTCTCTCTCCTTGACCCCCTCTCTCTCTCTCTCTCTCATTGACCCCCTCTCTCTCTCTCCTTGACCCCTCTCTCTCTCTCTCTCTCATTGACCCCCTCTCTCTCTTTCCTTGCCCCCCCCCTTCTCCTTGCCCCCCATCTCTCTTTCTCTCTCTCGCTCACTTTGCCCCCGCCTCTCTCTCTCTCTCCTTGGCGCTCTCTCTCTCTCGTTGAACCCCTCTGTCTCTGTCTCTGTCTCTCTCCTTGACTCCCCCTCTCTCTCTCTCTCTCTCTCTCTCACTCTCCTTGACCCCCCCTCTCTCTCTCTCTCTCTCTCCTTGACCCCCCTCTCTCGCTCTCCTTGCCCCGCTCTCGCTCTCCTTGCCCCTCTCTCTCTCACTCTCTCTCCTTGACCCGTCTCTCTCACTCTCTCTCGTTGACCCCTCTCTCTCTCTCTCTCTCGCTCTCTCTCTCCTTGACCCTCTCTCTCTCTCTCTCCTTAACCCCCCCTCTCTCTCTCTCTCTCTCCTTGACCACCCTCTCTCTCTGTCTCTCTCTCTCCTTGACCCCCCTGTCTCTCGCTCTCCTTGCCCCCCTCTCTCGCTCTCTCTCCTTGCCCCTCTCTCTCTCTCTCTCTCGCTCTCTCCTTGATCCCCTCTCTCTCTCTCTCTCGCTCTCTCCTTGACCCCCCCTCTGTCTGTCTGTCTTTCTCTCTCTCCTTGACCCCCCTCTCTCTCTCGCTCTCTTTGACCAACACTCTCTCTTGTTCTCCTTGCCCCCCTCTCTCTCGCTCTCTCTCCTTGACCCCCCTCTCTCTCTCTCTCTGTCTTCTTGATCCCCCCTCTCTCTCTCTCTCTCTCCCTGACCCCATTTATCTCTCTCTCTCCAACGCCCCCTCTCTCTCCTTGACACCCTCTCTCTGTCACGCTCTCCTTCACACCACTCTCTCTCCTTGACCCCCTCTCTATCTCGCTCTCCTTGACCCCTCTCTCTCGCTCGCTCTCCTTGCCCCCTCTCGCTCTCTCTCCTTGCCCCATCTCTCTCGCTCTCTCTCCTTGAACCCCATCTCTCACTCTCTCTCTCTCCTTGACCCTCTCTCTCGCTCCCTCTCCTTGACACCCCCTCTCTCTCTCTCTCCTTGACCCCCCTCTCTCTCTCTCTCTCTCCTTGACTCTCTATCTCTCTCTGTCCCTCCTTGACCCTCTCTCTCTCTCTCTCTCTCCTTGACACCCCCTCTCTATCTCTCTCCTTGCCCCCCCTCTCTCACTCTCTCTCTCTCTCTCCCTCGCCTTGACCCCCTCAATCTCTCTCTCCTTGACACCCCATCTCTCTCTCTCTCTCTCTCTCTCTCTCTCTCCCTGACCCACCCTCTCTCTCTCTCTCTCTCTCTCTCCTTGACACCCCTCTCTCTCTCTCGCTCTCCTTGACCAACTCTCTCTCTCTCGCTCTCCTTGCCCCCTCTCTCTCGCTCTCCTTGCCCCCCTCTCGCTCTCCTTGCCCCTCTCTCTCTCTCTCACGCTCTCAATGACCCCCTCTCTCTCTCTCTCATTGAACCCCTCTCTCTCTCGCTCTCCTTGACCCCTCCTCTCTCTCTCGCTCTCTCTCCTGGACAGCTCTCTCTCGCTCTCTCTGTCTGTCTGTCTGTCTGTCTGTCTGTCTCTCTCTCTCCTTGACCCCCCCACCTCTCTCTCTCGTTGACCCCACCTCTCTCTATCTCTCTCTCTCCCTCCTTGGCCCTCTCTCTCTCTCTCTCTCTCTCCTTGACCTCTCTCTCTCTGTCTCTCTCCCCCTCCCTCCTTACCCCTCTCTCTCTCTCTCTCTTTCTCTCTCTCTCTCTCCTTGCCCCCCTCTCTCTCTGTCTCTCTCTCCTTGAGTCGCTCTCTCTCTCTCTCTCCTTGACCACCCCTCTCTCTCTCTCTCTCTCTCTCTCTCCTTGACCCACTCACTCTCGCTCTCCTTGATCCCCTCCCTCCCTCTCTCTCTCTCTCCTTGACCCTCTCTCGCCCCCCTCTCTCTCTCCTTGACCCCCCCTCTCTCTCTCTCTCTCCTTGACCCCCCCTCTCTCTTTCTCTCCTTGACCACTCTCTCTCTCCCTCTCCTTGCCTCCCTCTCTCTCGCTCTTCTTGCCTCCCTCTCTCTCGCTCTCCTTGCCCCCCTCTATCTCGCTCTCCTTGTCCCCTCTCTCACTCTCTCTCCTTGACCCTCTCTCTCTCTCTCTCGTTGAACCCCTCTGTCTCTGTCTCTCTATCTCTCTCTCCTTGACTCCTCTCTCTCTCTCTCTCTCTCGCTCGCTCTCCTTGCCCCTCTCTCTCACTCTCTCTCGTCGACCCCTCTCTCTCTCTCTCTCTGCTTGACCCCCCCTCTCTCTCTCCTTGCCCCCCTCTCTCTCTCTGTCTCCTTGAGCCCATCTCTCTCTCTCTCTCCCTGACCCCCTTTATCTCTCTCTCTCCAAAACCCCCTCTCTCCTTGACACCCTCTCTCTCTCACGCTCTCCTTGACACCTCTCTCTCTCTCCTTGACCCCCTCTCTCTCTCTCGCTCTCCTTGACCCCCCCTTTCTCTCTCTATCTCTCTCTCTCTGTCTCTCCTTGCCCTCCCTCTCTCTCTCTCTTCTTGCCCGCCTCTCTCTCTCTCTCCTTGCCCCCCACCCCCCTCTCTCTCCTTGACCCCCCTCTCTCTCTCATTCATTGACCCCTCTCTCTCTCTCTCCATGACCCCCTCTCTCTCTCTCCTTGACCCCCTTTCTCTCTCTCTCTCCTTGCCCCCCTTCTCCTTGCCCCCATCTCTCTTTCTCTCTCTCGCTCACTTTGCCCCCACCTCTCTCTCTCTCCTTGACCCTCTCTCTCTCGTTGAACCCCTCTCTCTCTGTCTCTCTCTCTCTCCTTGACTCCCCTCTCTCTCTCTCTCTCTCACTCTCCTTGAACCCCCCTCTCTCTCTCTCTCTCCTTGACCCCCCTCTCTCGTTCTCCTTGCCCCCTCTCGCTCTCCTTGCCCCTCTCTCTATCGCTTTCTCTCCTTGACGCCTCTCTCTCACTCTCTCTCGTTGACCCCTCTCTCTCTCTCTCTCTCTCCTTGACCCTCTCTCTCTCTTTCTACTTGACCCCTCTCTCTCTCTCTCTCTCTCTCTCTCTCTCCTTGACCACCCTCTCTCTCTCTGTCTCTCTCTCTCCTTGACCCCCCTCTCTCTCGCTCTCCTTGCCCCCCTCTCTCGCTCTCTCTCCTTGACCCTCTCTCTCTCTCTCTCTCTCTCTCTCTCTCTCTCGCTCTCCCCTTGATCCCCTCTCTCTCTCTCTCTCGCTCTCTCCTTGACCCCCCCTCTTCTGTCTGTCTCTCTCTCTCCTTGACCCCCCTCTCTCTCTCGCTCTCTTTGACCAACTCTCTCTCTCGTTCTCCTTGCCCCCTTCTCTCTCGCTCTCTCTCCTTGACCCCCCCTCTCTCTCTCTCTCTCTCTCTCTCTCTCCCTGACCCCATTTATCTCTCTCTCTCCAACGCCCCCTCTCTCTCCTTGACACCCTCTCTCTCTCACGCTCTCCTTCACACCTCTCTCTCTCTCCTTGACGCCCTCTCTCTCGCTCTCCTTGCCACCCCATCTCTATCTCTCTCCTTGCCCCCCTCTCTCTCTCTCTCTCTCTCTCTCTCCCTCTCCTTGACCCCCTCGATCTCTCTCTCCTTGACACCCCATCTCTCTCTCTCTCTCTCTCTCTTTCTCTCTCTCTCTCCCTGACCCACCCTCTCCCTCTCTCTCTCTCTCTCTCTCTCTCCTTGACACCCCTCTCTCTCTCTCTCGCTCTCCTTGACCAACTCTCTCTCTCTCGCTCTCGTTGCCCCCTCTCTCTCGCTCTCCTTGCCCCCCTCTCGTTCTCCTTGCCCCTCTCTCTGTCTCTCTCTCTCTCTCTCTCTCCTTGACACCCTCTCTCTCTCCCTCACGCTCTCAATGACCCCCTCTCTCTCTCTCTCTCATTGACCCCCTCTCTCTCTCGCTCTCCTTGACCCCTCCTCTCTCTCTCGCTCTCTCTCCTGGACAGCTCTCTCTCTCGCTCTCTCTGTCTGTCTGTCTCTCTCTCTCTCTCTCTCCTTGACCGCCCTCTCTCTCTCTCTCGTTGACACCACCTCTTTCTATCTCTCTCTCTCTCCCTCCTTGGCCCTCTCTCTCTCTCTCTCTCCTTGACCTCTCTCTCTCTCTATCTCTGTCTCCCTCCCTCCTTGACCCCCTCTCTCTCGCTCTCCTTGCCTCCCCCCTCTCTCTCTGTCTCTCTCTCTCTTTGAGTCGCTCTCTCTCTCTCTCCTTGACCACCTCTCTCTCTCTCTCTCTCTCTCTCTCTCTCTCTCTCTCCTTGACCCACTCACTCTCGCTCTCCTTGATCCCCTCCCTCCCTCTCTCTCTCTCCTTGACCCTCTCTCTCCCCCTCTCTCTCTCTCCTTGACACCCTCTCTCTCCCTCTCTCTCCTTGACCCCCTCTCTCTCTCTCTCCTTGACCACTCTCTCTCTCGCTCTCCTTGCCTCCCTCTCTCTCGCTCTTCTTGCCTCCCTCTCTCTCGCTCTCCTTGCCGCCCTCTATCTCGCTCTCCTTGCCCCCACTCTCTCACTCTCTCTCCTTGACCCTCTCTCTCTCTCTCTCTCGTTGAACCCCTCTGTCTCAGTCTCTCTATCTCTCTCTCCTTGACTCCTCTCTCTCTCTCTCTCTCTCTCTTTCTCTCTCTCCTTGACCACCCCCCTCTCTCTCTCTCTCTCGCCTTGACCCCCCTGTCTCGCTCTCCTTGCCCCTCTCTCTCACTCTCTCTCGTCGACCCCTCTCTCTCTCTCTCTCGTTGAACCCCTCTGTCTCTGTCTCTCTCTCTCTCTCCCTCCCTCTCTCTCTCTCTCTCTCCTTGACCCCACTCTCTCTCTCACTCTCTCTCCCTGACCTCCTTTATCTCTCTCTCTCTCCTTGCCCCCCTCTCTCTCTTTGCTCCCCTCTCTCTCCTTGACCCCTCTCTCTCCTTGCCCCCCTTCTCTCTCCTTGCCCCTCTCGCTCTCCTATCCCCCTGTCTCTCTCTCTCTCTCCTTGACACCCTCTCCCTCGCTCTCTCCTTGATCCCCTCTCTCTCTCGCTCTCCTTGATTCCCCATCTCTCTCTCTCCTTGACTCTCTCTCTCTCCTTGACCCCCCTCTGTCTGTCTCTCTCTCTCTCCTTGACCCCGCTCTCTCTCTCGCTCTCTTTGACCAACTCTCTCGCTCTCTCTCCTTGACCCCCCCATCTCTCTCTCTCTCTCTCTCTCTCTCCTTGACACCCCCAACTCTCTCTCTCTCTCTCTATTTGACCACCCTCTCTCTCGCTCTCCTTGCCACCCCTCTCTCGCTCCTTGACCCCCTCCTCTCTCTCTCTCCTTAACTCTCTATCTCTCTCTCTCTCTCCTTGACCCCCTCTCTCTCGCTCTCCTTGCCACCCCTCTCTCTCTCTCTTTGACCCCCCCTCTCTCACTCTCTCCTTAACTCTCTATCTCTCTCTCTCCTTGGCCCCCCCTCTCGCGCTCTCCTTGCGACCCCCTCTCTCTCTCTCTCCTTGCCCCCCCTCTGTCTCTCTCTCTCTCTCCCTCTCCTTGACCCCCTCGATCTCTCTCTCCTTGACACCCCATCAACCTCTCTCTCTCTCTCTCTCCTTGACCCCCTTACTCTCTCTCTCTCCTTGCCACCCACGTCCTTGGCCCCCAACTCTCTCTCTCTCACTCTCCTTGCCCCCCTCTCTCTCTCTCCTTGACCCCCTTTCTCTCTCTCTCTCCTTGCCACCCCCCCTTGCCCCCATCTCTCTCTCTCTCGCTCTCCTTGCCCCCCCGTCTCTCTCTCTCTCCTTGACCCCCTCTCTCTCGCTCTCCTTGAACCCCCACTCTCTCTCTCTCATTGACCCCCCTCTCTCACTCTCTCCTTGACCCTCTCTCTCTCTCTCTCTCTCCTTGACCCCCTCTCTCTCTCGCTCTCCTTGAACCCCTCTCTCTCTCTCTCATTGAACCCCCTCTCTCACTCTCTCCTTGACCCCCACTCTCTCTCTCTCTCCTTGACCCCCTCCTCTCTCTCTCTCTCTCCTTGACACCCCTCTCTCTCTCTCTCTCTCCCGCTCTCCTTGACCAACTCTCTCTCGCTCTCCTTGCCCCCTCTCTCTCTCGCTCTCTCCTTGACCCCCTTTCTTTCTCTCTCTCTCCTTGCACACCTCTCCTTGCGCCGCCCCCATCTCTCTCTCTCTCTGTCGCTCTCCTTGCCCCCCTCTCTCTCTCCTTGACCCCCTCTCTCTCTCGCTCTTCTTGAAAACCCTCTCTCTCTCTCTCTCTCTCATTGACCCCGCTCTCTCTCTCTCTCTCTCCTTGCCCCCCTCGCTCTCCTTGCCCCTCTCTCTCTCACACTCTCAATGACCCCCCTCTCTCTCTCTCTCCCCTTGCCCCCCCTCGCTCTCCTTGCCCCCCTCTCGCTCTCTCTCTTTGACCCTCTCTCTCTCTCTCGTTGAACCCCTCTGTCTCTGTCTCTCTCTCTCTCTCCTTGATTCCCCTCTCTCTCTCTCTCTCTCTCTCTCTCTCTCCTTGACCCCCCTCTCTCGCTCTCCTTGCCCCTCTATCTCACTCTCTCTCGTAGACCCCCCTCTCTCTCTCTCTCTCGTTGAACCCCTCTGTCTCTGTCTCTCTCTCTCTCTCTCCCTCTCTCTCTCTCTCTCCTTGACCCCCCCCCTCTCTCTCTCTCTCTCTCTCCTTGACCACCCCTCTCTCTCTGTCTCTCTCCTTGACCCCCCCTCTCTCTCGCTCTCCTTGACCAACTTTCTCTCTCTCGCTCGCCTTGCCCCCTCTCTCTCGCTCTCCTTGCACCCCCTCTCTCGCTCTCTCTCCTTGACCCTCTCTCTCTCTCTCTCTCTCCTTGACCCTACTCTCTCTCTCACTCTCTCTCTCTGACCTCCTTTCCCCCTCTCTCTCCTTGCCCCCCTCTCTCTCCTTGCCCCTTCATTCTCCTTGCCCCTCTCGCTCTCCTCCCCCGTCTCTCTCTCTCTCTCTCCTTGACACCCTCTCTCTCTCGCTCTCTCCTTGATCCCTCTCTCTCTCGCTCTCCTTGATCCCCCCTCTCTCTCTCTCCTTGACTCTCTCTCTCTCTCCTTGACCCCCTCTGTCTGTCTCTGCCTCTCTCTCTCCTTGACCCCCTCTCTCTCTTGCTCTCTTTGACCAACTCTCTCGCTCTCTCTCCTTGACCCCCCATCTCTCTCACTCTCTCTCCTTGACCCCCACTCTCTCTCTCTCTCCTTGACCCTCTCTCTCTCTCTCTCTCTCTCCTTAACTCACTATCTCTCTCTCTCTCTCCTTGACCCCCTCTCTCTCGCTCTCCTTGCCACCCCCTCTCCCTCTCTCTCTCTCTCCTTAACTCTCTATCTCTCTCTCTCTCCTTGACCCCCTCTCTCTCGCTCTCCTTGCCACCCCCTCTCTCTCTCTCCTTGCCCTCTCTCTCTCTCTCTCTCTCTCTCTCTCTCTCTCCCTCTCCTTGACCCCCTCGATCTCTCTCTCCTTGACACCCCATCTCCCTCTCTCTCTCTCTCTCTCTCTCTCCTTGACCCCCTTTCTCTCTCTCTCTCCTTGCCACCCCCCTCCTTGCCCCCATCTCTCTCTCTCTCTCTCCTTGACCCCCTTTCTTTCTCTCTCTCACCTTACACACCTCTCTTTGCGCCCCCATCTCTCTCTCTCCTTGACCCCCTCTCTCTCTCGCTCTACTTGAAAACCCTCTCTCTCTCTCTCTCTCATTGACCCCCCCACTCTCTCTCTCTCTCTCTCCTTGCCCCCCCTCGCTCTCCTTGCCCCGCTCTCTCTCACTCTCTCATTGACCCCCCCCTCTCTCTCTCCTCTTGCCCCCCTCGCTCTCCTTGCCCCCCCTCTCGCTCTCTCTCCTTGCCCCCTCTCTCTCGCTGTCTCTCCTTGACCCCGATCTCTCACTCTCTCTCTCTCCTTGACCCTCTCTCTCCCTCCCTCTCCTTGACCCCCCTCTCTCTCTCTCTCTCCTTGACCCCCCCTCTCTCTCTCTCTCTCCTTGACACCCCTCTGTCTGTCTCTCTCTCTCCCTCTCTCCTTGACCCCCCTCTCTCTCTCGCTCTCTTTGACCAACTCTCTCGCTCTCTCTCCTTGACCCCCCCTATCTCTCTCTCTCCTTGACCCCCCCCCCTCTCTCCTTGACCCCCCTCTCTCTCTCTCCTTAACTTTCTATCTCTCTCTCTCTCTCTCTCTCCTTGACCCCCTCTCTCTCGCTCTCCTTGCCACCCCCTCTCTCTCTCTCCTTCACACCCCCGCTCTCTCTCTCTCTCTCGCTCTCCTTGACCAACTCTCTCTCTCGCGCTCTCCTTGCCCCCTCTCTCTCTCTCTCTCCTTGACCCCCATTCTTTCTCTCTCTCTCCTTGCACACCTCTCCTTGCGCCCCAATCTCTCTCTCTCTGTCGCTCTCCTTGCCCCCTCTCTCTTTCTCCTTGACGCCCTCTCTCTCTCGCTCTCCTTGAAAACACTCTCTCTCTCTCATTGACTCCCCCCTCTCTCTCTCTCTCCTTGCCCCCCCGCTCTCCTTGCCCCTCTCTCTCTCTCTATCTCTCATTGACCACCCCCTCTCTCTATCTCCTTGCCCCCCCTCGATCTCCTTGCCCTCCCTCTCGCTCTCTCTCCTTGCCCCCTCTCTCTCGCTCTCTCCCTGACCCCCATCTCTCATTCTCTCTCTCTCTCTCCTTGACCCTCTCTCTCGCTCCCTCTCCTTGACCCCCCTTCTCTCTCTCTCTCTCCTTGACCCCCTCTCTCTCTCTCTCTCGTTGACCACGCCCCCCTCTCTCTCTCTCTCTCTCCTTGTCCCCCTCTCTCTCTCTCTCTCCTTGACCCCCCTCTCTCTCTCTCTCTCCTTGACACCCCTCTGTCTGTCTCTCTCTCTCTCTCTCCTTGACCCTCTCTCTCGCTCCCTCTCCTTGACCCCCCTTCTCTCTCTCTCTCTCCTTGACCCCCTCTCTCTCTCTCTCGTTGACCACGCCCCTCTCTCTCTCTCTCTCGCTCTCTCCTTGACCCCCCTATCTCTCTCTCTCCTTGACCCCCCCTCTCTCTCTCCTTGACCCCCCTCTCTCTCTCTCCTTAACTCTCTCTATCTCTCTCTCTCTCTCCTTGACCCCCTCTCTCTCGCTCTCCTTGCCACCCCCTCTCTCTCTCTCCTTGACACCCCCCCTCTCTCTCTCTCTCGCTCTCCTTGACCAACTCTCTCTCTCGCGCTCTCCTTGCCCCCTCTCTCTCTCTCTCTCCTTGACCCCCATTCTTTCTCTCTCTCTACTTGCACACCTCTCCTTGCGCCCCAATCTCTCTCTCTCTGTCGCTCTCCTTGCCCCCTCTCTCTCTCTCCTTGACCCCCTCTCTCTCTCGCTCTCCTTGAAAACACTCTCTCTCTCTCATTGACTCCCCCCTCTCTCTCTCTCTCCTTGCCCCCCCTGCTCTCCTTGCCCCTCTCTCTCTCTCTCTCTCATTGACCACCCCCTCTCTCTATCTCCTTGCCCCCCCGATCTCCTTGCCCCCCCTCTCGCTCTCTCTCCTTGCCCCCTCTCTCTCGCTCTCTCTCCTTGACCCCCATCTCTCATTCTCTCTCTCTCTCTCTCCTTGACCCTCTCTCTCGCTCCCTCTCCTTGACCCCCCTTCTCTCTCTCTCTCTCCTTGACCCCCTCTCTCTCTCTCGTTGACCACACCCCTCTCTCTCTCTCTCTCTCTCTCTCTCTCTCTCCTTGTCCCCCCCTCTCTCTCTCGCCTTCTTTGACCAACTCTCTTGCTCTCTCTCCTTGACACCCCCATCTCTCTCTCTCTCTCTCCTTGACCACCCCTCTCTCTCTCTCCTTGACCCCCCCCTCTCTCTCTCTCCTTAACTCTCTCTCTCTCTCTCTCTCTCTCTCCCTCTCCTTGACCCCCTCGATCTCTCTCTCCTTGACACCCCATCTCCCTCTCTCTCTCTCTCTCTCTCTCTCCTTGACCCCCTTTCTCTCTCTCTCTCCTTGCCACCCCCCTCCTTGCCCCCATCTCTCTCTCTCTCTCTCCTTGACCCCCTTTCTTTCTCTCTCTCACCTTACACACCTCTCTTTGCGCCCCCATCTCTCTCTCTCCTTGACCCCCTCTCTCTCTCGCTCTACTTGAAAACCCTCTCTCTCTCTCTCTCTCATTGACCCCCCACTCTCTCTCTCTCTCTCTCCTTGCCCCCCCTCGCTCTCCTTGCCCCGCTCTCTCTCACTCTCTCATTGACCCCCCCCTCTCTCTCTCCTCTTGCCCCCCTCGCTCTCCTTGCCCCCCCTCTCGCTCTCTCTCCTTGCCCCCTCTCTCTCGCTGTCTCTCCTTGACCCCGATCTCTCACTCTCTCTCTCTCCTTGACCCTCTCTCTCCCTCCCTCTCCTTGACCCCCCTCTCTCTCTCTCTCTCCTTGACCCCCCCTCTCTCTCTCTCTCTCCTTGACACCCCTCTGTCTGTCTCTCTCTCTCCCTCTCTCCTTGACCCCCCTCTCTCTCTCGCTCTCTTTGACCAACTCTCTCGCTCTCTCTCCTTGACCCCCCCTATCTCTCTCTCTCCTTGACCCCCCCCCCTCTCTCCTTGACCCCCCTCTCTCTCTCTCCTTAACTTTCTATCTCTCTCTCTCTCTCTCTCTCCTTGACCCCCTCTCTCTCGCTCTCCTTGCCACCCCCTCTCTCTCTCTCCTTCACACCCCCGCTCTCTCTCTCTCTCTCGCTCTCCTTGACCAACTCTCTCTCTCGCGCTCTCCTTGCCCCCTCTCTCTCTCTCTCTCCTTGACCCCCATTCTTTCTCTCTCTCTCCTTGCACACCTCTCCTTGCGCCCCAATCTCTCTCTCTCTGTCGCTCTCCTTGCCCCCTCTCTCTTTCTCCTTGACGCCCTCTCTCTCTCGCTCTCCTTGAAAACACTCTCTCTCTCTCATTGACTCCCCCCTCTCTCTCTCTCTCCTTGCCCCCCCGCTCTCCTTGCCCCTCTCTCTCTCTCTATCTCTCATTGACCACCCCCTCTCTCTATCTCCTTGCCCCCCCTCGATCTCCTTGCCCTCCCTCTCGCTCTCTCTCCTTGCCCCCTCTCTCTCGCTCTCTCCCTGACCCCCATCTCTCATTCTCTCTCTCTCTCTCCTTGACCCTCTCTCTCGCTCCCTCTCCTTGACCCCCCTTCTCTCTCTCTCTCTCCTTGACCCCCTCTCTCTCTCTCTCTCGTTGACCACGCCCCCCTCTCTCTCTCTCTCTCTCCTTGTCCCCCTCTCTCTCTCTCTCTCCTTGACCCCCCTCTCTCTCTCTCTCTCCTTGACACCCCTCTGTCTGTCTCTCTCTCTCTCTCTCCTTGACCCTCTCTCTCGCTCCCTCTCCTTGACCCCCCTTCTCTCTCTCTCTCTCCTTGACCCCCTCTCTCTCTCTCTCGTTGACCACGCCCCTCTCTCTCTCTCTCTCGCTCTCTCCTTGACCCCCCTATCTCTCTCTCTCCTTGACCCCCCCTCTCTCTCTCCTTGACCCCCCTCTCTCTCTCTCCTTAACTCTCTCTATCTCTCTCTCTCTCTCCTTGACCCCCTCTCTCTCGCTCTCCTTGCCACCCCCTCTCTCTCTCTCCTTGACACCCCCCCTCTCTCTCTCTCTCGCTCTCCTTGACCAACTCTCTCTCTCGCGCTCTCCTTGCCCCCTCTCTCTCTCTCTCTCCTTGACCCCCATTCTTTCTCTCTCTCTACTTGCACACCTCTCCTTGCGCCCCAATCTCTCTCTCTCTGTCGCTCTCCTTGCCCCCTCTCTCTCTCTCCTTGACCCCCTCTCTCTCTCGCTCTCCTTGAAAACACTCTCTCTCTCTCATTGACTCCCCCCTCTCTCTCTCTCTCCTTGCCCCCCCTGCTCTCCTTGCCCCTCTCTCTCTCTCTCTCTCATTGACCACCCCCTCTCTCTATCTCCTTGCCCCCCCGATCTCCTTGCCCCCCCTCTCGCTCTCTCTCCTTGCCCCCTCTCTCTCGCTCTCTCTCCTTGACCCCCATCTCTCATTCTCTCTCTCTCTCTCTCCTTGACCCTCTCTCTCGCTCCCTCTCCTTGACCCCCCTTCTCTCTCTCTCTCTCCTTGACCCCCTCTCTCTCTCTCGTTGACCACACCCCTCTCTCTCTCTCTCTCTCTCTCTCTCTCTCTCCTTGTCCCCCCCTCTCTCTCTCGCCTTCTTTGACCAACTCTCTTGCTCTCTCTCCTTGACACCCCCATCTCTCTCTCTCTCTCTCCTTGACCACCCCTCTCTCTCTCTCCTTGACCCCCCCCTCTCTCTCTCTCCTTAACTCTCTATCTCTCTCTCTCTCTCTCTCTCCTTGACCCCCTCTCTCTCGCTCGCCTTGCCACCACCCCTCTCTCTCTCCTTGACCCCCCTCTATCTCTGTCTCTCTCTCCTTAACTCTCTATCTATCTCTCTCTCCTTGACCCCCTCTCTCTCGCTCTCCTTGCCACCCCTCTCTCTCTCTCTCTCGCTCTCCTTGACCCCTCTCTCCCTCTCGCTCTCCTTGCCTCCCTCTCTCTCGCTCTCCTTGCCCCCTCTCTCTCGCTCTCCTTGCCGCTCTCTCTCTCGCTCTCCTTGCCACCCCCTCGCTCTCTCTCCTTGCCCCCTCTCTCTCGCTCTCTCTCCTTGACCCCCATCTCTCACTCTCTCTCTCTCTCTCTCTATCCTTGACCCTCACTCTCGCTCCCTCTCCTTGACCCCCCCTCTCTCTCTCTCTCCTTAACTCTCTATCTCTCTCCTTGACCCCCTCTCTCTCGCTCTCCTTGCCTACCACCCCCTCTCTCTCTCCTTGGCCCCCCCACTCTCTCTCTCTCTCTGTCGCTCTCCTTGACCCCCTCTCTCCCTCTCGCTCTCCTTGCCTCCCTCTCTCTCGCTCTCCTTGCCCCTCTCTCTCTCGCTCTCCTTGCCGCCCCCTCGCTCTCTCTCCTTGCCCCCTCTCTCTCGCTCTCTCTCCTTGACCCCCATCTCTCACTCTCTCTCTCTCTCTCTCTATCCTTGACCCTCACTCTCGCTCCCTCTCCTTGACCCCCCCTCTCTCTCTCTCTCCTTGAGCCCCTGTCTCTCGCTCTCTTTGACCAACTCTCTCGCTCTCTCTCCTTGACCCCCCCATCTCTCTCTCTCTCCCTCCTTGACCCCCCCCTCTCCCTCTCTCTCTCTCTCCTTGACCCCCTCTCTCTCTCTCTCTCCTTAACTCTCTCTCTCTCTCTCTCATTGACCACCCCCTCTCTCTATCTCCTTGCCCCCCCTCGATCTCCTTGCCACCCCCTCTCTCTCTCTCTCCTTGCCACCCCCTCTCTCTCTCTCTCTCTCCTTGACCCCCTTTCTCTCTCTCTCTCTCCTTGCCCTCCCTTGCCCCCCATCTCTCTCTCTCTCTCGCTCTCCTTGCTACCCCTCTCTCTCTCGCTCTCCATGACCCCCTCTCTCTCTCTCCTTGACCCCCTTTCTCTCTCTCTCTCCTTGCCCCACCTCCTTGCCCCCCATCGCTCTCTCTCTCGCTCTCCTTGCCCCCCCCGTCTCTCTCTCTCTCCTTGACCCCCTCTCTCTTTCGCTCTCCTTGAACCCCCTCTCTCTCTCTCTCATTGACCGCCCTCTCTCACTCTCTCCTTGCCCCTCTCTCTCTCTCTCTCTCTCTCCCTCTCTCTCCTTGACCCCCTCTGTCTGTCTGTCTGTCTGTCTGTCTGTCTCTCTCTCTCCTTGACCCCCCCACTCTCTCTCTCTCCTTGACCCCTCTCTCTCTCTCTCCTTGACACCCCCCTCTCTCTCTCTCTCGCTCTCCTTGACCAACTCTCTCTCTCTCGCTCTCCTTGCCACCCCCTCTCTCTCTCTCACTCTCCTAAACCCCCTTTCTTTCTCTCTCTCTCCTTGCACACCTCTCCTTGCACCCCCTCTCTCTCCTTGACCCCCTCTCTCTCTCGCTCTCCTTGAAAACCCTCTCTCTCTCTCTCTCATTGATCCCTCTCTCTCTCTCTCTCTCTCTCCTTGCCCCGCCCTCGCTCTCCTTGCCACTCTCTCTCTCTCACTCTCTCATTGACCCCCCTCTCTCTCTCTCTCTCCCTGCCCCCCTCGCTCTCCTTGCCACCCCTCTCCCTCTCTCTCCTTGCCCCCTCTCTCTCGCTGTCTCTCCTTGACCCCCATCTCTCTCACTCTCTCTCTCCTTGACGCTCTCTCTCGCTCCATCTCCTTGACCCCCCATCTCTCTCTGTCTCTCCTTGACCCCCCCTCTGTCTCTCTCTCTCCTTTACCCCCCTCTCTCTCTCTCCTTAACTCTGTATCTCTCTCTCTCTCCGTGACCCCCCCTCTCTCTCTCCTAGCCCCCGTCTCTCTCTCTCCTTGACCCCCTCTCTCTCGCTCTCCTTGCCACCCCCTCTCTCTCTCTCTCCTTGCCCACCCCCCACCCCCTCTCTCTCTCTCTCTCTCTCTCGCTCTCCTTGACCCCTCTCTCCCTCTGGCTCTCCTTGCCTCCCTCTCTCTCGCTCTCCTTGCCGCCCTCTCTCTCGCTCTCCTTGCCCCTCTCTCTCTCTCGCTCTCCTTGCCCCCCCTCGCTCTCTCTCCTTGCCCCCTCTCTCTCGCTCTCTCTCCTTGACCCCCCCACTCTCTCTCTCTCTCTCCTTGCCCCACCCTCTCTCTCTCCTTAACACCCCCCTCTCTCTCTCTCTCTCGCTCTCCTTGACCAACTCTCTCTCTCTCGCTCTCCTTGCCCCTCTCTCTCTCTCTCTCTCTCTCCTTGACCCCCTTTCTTTCTCTCTCTCTCCTTGCACACCTCTCCTTGCGCCCCCATCTCTCTCTCTCTGTCGCTCTCCTTGCCCCCCCTCTCTCTCTCTCCTTGACCCCCTCTCTCTCTCTCGCTCTCCTTGAAAACCCCCCCTCTCTCTCTCTCTCATTGACCCCCCTCTCTCTCTCTCTCTCCTTGCCCCCCCCGCTCTCCTTGCCCCCCCCTCGCACTCTCTCCTAGCCCCCTCTCTCTCGCTCTCTCTCCTTGACCCCCATCTCTCACTCTCTCTCTCTCTCCTTGACGCTCTCTCTCGCTCCATCTCCTTGACCCCCCTCTCTCTGTCTCTCCTTGACCCCCCCTCTCTCTCTCCTTGAACCCCCTCTGTCTGTCTGTCTCTCTCTCTCCTTGACCCCCCTCTCTCTCTCGCTCTCTTTGACCAACTCTCTCGCTCTCTCTCCTTAACTCTCCAACTCTCTCTCTCTCTCTCCTTGACCCCCCCTCTCTCTCTCTCCTTGCCCCACCTCTCTCTCTCTCCTTGACCCCCCCTCTCTCTCTCTCTCCTTGCCCCTCTCTCTCTCTCTCTCTCTCTCTCTCTCTCTCTCTCGCTCTCCGTGACCCCTCTCTCCCTCTGGCTCTCCTTGCCTCCCTCTCTCTCGCTCTCCTTGACCCCCCTCGCTCTCTCTCCTTGCCCCCTCTCTCTCGCTCTCTCTCCTTGACCCCCATCTCTCACTCTCTCTCTCTCTCTATCCTTGACCCTCTCTCTCGCTCCCTCTCCTTGACCCCCCCTCTGTCTCCTTGACCCCCCTCTCTCTCTCACTCTCTTTGACCATCTCTCTCGCTCTCTCTCCTTGACCCCCCTATCTCTCTCTCTCTCTCTCTCTCCTTGACGCCCCCTCTCTCTCTCTCTCTCCTTGACCCCCTCTCTCTCTCTCTCCTTTACTCTCTATCTCTCTCTCTCTCTCTGCTTGACCCCCTCTCTCTCGCTCTCCTTGCCACCCCCCCTCTCTCTCCCCTTGCCCCCCCTCATTGCCCCCCCATCTCTCTCTCTCGCTCTCGCTCTCCCTGCCCCCCTCTCTCTCTCGCTCTCCTTTACCCCCTCTCTCTCTCCCTCTCCTTGAACCCCATCTCCCTCTCTCTCTCATTGACCCCCCTCTCTCACTCTCTCCTTGACCCCCTCTCTCTCTCTCTCTCTCTCCCTCTCTCTCCTTGACCCCCTCTGTCTGTCTGTCTGTCACTCTCTCTCTCTCCTTGACTCCCCCACTCTCTCTCTCTCTCTCCTTGACCCCCCTCTCTCTCTCTCTCCTTGACACCCCCCTCTCTCTCTCTCCTTGACCCCCTTTCTTTCTCTCTCTCTCCTTGCACATCTCTCATTGCGCCCCCATCTCTCTCTCTCTCTCGCTCTCCTTGACAACCCTCTCTCTCTCTCTCTCTCATTGACCCCCCTCTCTCTCTCTCTCCTTGCCCCCCCGCTCTCCTTGCCCCCCCTCTCGCACTCTCTCCTTGCCCCCTCTCTCTCGCTCTCTCTCGTTGACCCCCATCTCTCACTCTCTCTCTCTCTCTCCTTGACCTTCTCTCTCGCTCCCTCTCCTTGACACCCCCTCTCTCTCTCTCCTTGACCCCCCTCTGTCTGTCTGTCTCTCTCTCTCTCTCTCCTTGACCCCCTCTCTCTCGCTCTCCTTGCCACCCCCTATCTGCTCTCTCTCTCCCTCTCTCTCTCTCTCCTTGACCCCTTCTCTCTCGCTCTCCTTGCCACCCCCCCTCTCTCTCTCTCTCCTTGCCCCCCTCTCTCTCTCGCTCTCCTTGACCCCTCTCTCCATCTCGCTCTCCTTGCCTCCCTCTCTCTCGCTCTCCTTGCCCCCCTCTCTCTCGCTCTCCTTGCCCCTCTCTCTCTCTCGCTCTCCTTGCCCCCCCCTCGCTCTCTCTCCTTGCCCCCTCTCTCTCGCTCTCTCTCCTTGACCCCCATCTCTCACTCTCTCTCTCTCTCTCCTTGACCCTCTCTCTCGCTCCCTCTCCTTGACCCCACCCTCTCTCTCTCTCCTTGACCCCCCCTCTCTCTCTCTCTCTCCTTGACTCTCTATCTCTCTCTGTCTCTCCTTGACCCTCTCTCCCTCTCACTCTCTCTCCTTGACCCCCTCTCTCTCGCTCTCCTTGCCACCCCCTCTCTCTCTCTCCTTGCCCCCCTCTCTCTCACTCTCTCTCTCTCCCTCTCCTTGACCCCCTCGATCTCTCTCTCCTTGACACCCCATCTCTCTCTCTCTCCTTGACTCCTCTCTCTCTCGCTCTCCTTGACCAACTCTCTCCCTCTCGCTCTCCTTGCCCCCCTCTCTTTCGCTCTCCTTGCCCCCCTCTCGCTCTCCTGACCCCCCCTCTCTCTCTCTCTCTCTCTCTCCTTGACACCCTCTCTCTCTCTCTCTCACGCTCTCCTTGACCCCTCCTCTCTATCTCTCTCTCTCCTTCCCCGTCTCTCTCTCTCCTTGACTCCCCTCTCTCTCTCTCTCTCTCTCTTTCTCTCGATCTCCTTGCCCCCTCTCTCTCTCTCCTTGCCCCCCTCTCTCGCTCTCCTTGACCCCTCTCTCTCTCTCTCTCCTTGACCCCCTTTCTCTCTCTCTCTTCTTGCCCCCACTCCTTGCCCCCCATCTCTCTCTCTCACTCTTCTTGCCCCCCTATCTCTTTCTCTCTCTCCTTGAACCCCCTCTCTCTCTCTCTCATTGACCCCCCTCTCTCTCTCTCTCCTTGACCCCCTCTCTCTCTCTCCCTCTCTCTCCTTGACCCCCTCTGTCTGTCTGTCTGTCTGTCTCTCTCTCTCTCTCCTTGCCCCCCCCGCTCTCCTTGCCCCTCTCTCTCTCACTCTCTCATTGACCCCCTCTCTCTCTCTCCTTGCCCCCTTCTCTCGCTCTCCTTGACCCCTCTCTCTCTCTCTCTCCTTGAACCCCTTTCTCTCTCTCTCTCTCCTTGCCCCCCCGTCTCTCTCCCTCTCTCCTTGACCCCCTCTCTCTATCGCTCTCCTTGAACCCCCTCTCTCTCTCTCTCTCTCATTGACCCCCCTCTCTCTGTCTCTCCTTGAACCCCTCTCTCTCTCCCTCTCTCTCCTTGACCCCCTCTGTCTGTCTGTCTGTCTGTCTCTCTCTCTCTCTCCTTGACCCCCCCACTCTCTCTCTCTCTCCTTGACACCCCCCTCTCTCTCTCCTTGACAACCCTCTCTCTCTCTCTCTCTCGCTCTCCTTGACCAACTCTCTCTCTCTCGCTCTCCTTGCCCCCCCTCTCTCTCTCTCTCCTTGACCCCCTTTATCTCTCTCTCTCTCCTTGCACCCCCCTCCTTGACCCCCATCTCTCTCTCTCTCTGTCGCTCTCCTTGACACCCCCCTCTCTCTCTCTCTCACTCTCCTTGACCAACTCTGTCTCGCTCGCTCTCCTTGCCCCCCCTCTCTCTCTCTCTCTCTCTCTCTCTCCTTGACCCCCTTTCTCTCTCTCTCTCTCCTTGCACCTCCCTCCTTGCCCCCCCATCTCTCTCTCTCTCTCTATCGCTCTCCTTGCCCCCCCTCTCTCTCTCATTGACCCCCTCTCTCTCTCGCTCTCCTTGAAAACCCTCTCTCTCTCTCTCTCATTGACCCCCCTCTCGCTCTCTCTCCTTAACCCCCATCTCTCACTCTATCTCGCTCTCTCTCTCTCTCTCTCCTTGACCCTCTCACTCGCTCCCTCTCCTTGACCCCCCTCTCTCTCTCTCTCCTTGACCCCCCTCTGTCTGTCTGTCTGTCTCTCTCTCTCCTTGACCCCCTCTCTCTCGCTCTCCTTGCCACCCCCTCTCTCTCTCTCCTTGACCCCCCTATCTCTCTCTCTCTCTCTCTCTCCTTAACTCTCTATCTCTCTCTCTCTCCTTGACCCCCTCTCTCTCGCTCTCCTTGCCAACCCCTCTCTCTCTCTCTCGCCTTGCCCCCCCTCTCTCTCTCGCTCTCCTTGACCCCTCTCTCCGTCTCGCTCTTCTTGCCTCCCTCTCTCTCGCTCTCCTTACCCCCCTCTCTCTCGCTCTCCTTGCCCCTCTCTCTCTCTCTCGCTCTCCTTCCCCCCCTCGCTCTCTCTCCTTGCCCCCTCTCTCTCGTTCTCTCTCCTTGACCCCCATCTCTCACTCTCTCTCTCTCTCTCTCCTTGACCCTCTCTCTCGCTCCCTCTCCTAGACCCCACGCTCTCTCTCTCTCCTTGACCCCCCTCTCTCTCTCTCTCCTTGACTCTCTATCTCTCTCTGTCTCTCCTTGACCCTCTCTCTCTCTCACTCTCTCTCCTTGACCCCCTCTCTCTCGCTCTCCTTGCCACCCCCTCTCTCTCTCTCCTTGCCCCCCTCTCTCTCACTCTCTCTCTCTTTCTCCCTCTCCTTGACCCCCTCGATCTCTCTCTCCTTGACACCCCATCTCTCTCTCTCTCCTTGACTCCTCTCTCTCTCGCTCTCCTTGACCAACTCTCTCCCTCTCGCTCTCCTTGCCCCCCTCTCTTTCGCTCTCCTTGCCCCCCTCTCGCTCTCCTGCCCCCCCCTCTCTCTCTCTCTCCTTGACACCCTCTCTCTCTCTCTCTCACGCTCTCCTTGACCCCTCCTCTCTATCTCTCTCTCTCCTTCCCCGTCTCTCTCTCTCCTTGACTCCCCTCTCTCTCTCTCTCTTTCTCTCGATCTCCTTGCCCCCTCTCTCTCTCTCTCCTTGACCCCCTTTCTCTCTCTCTCTTCTTGCCCCCCACTCCTTGCCCCCCATCTCTCTCTCTCACTCTTCTTGCCCCCTGTCTCTTTCTCTCTCTCCTTGAACCCCCTCTCTCTCTCCCTCATTGACCCCCCCCTCTCTCTCTCCTTGACCCCCTCTCTCTCTCTCCCTCTCTCTCCTTGACCCCCTCTGTCTGTCTGTCTGTCTCTCTCTCTCTCTCTCTCTCTCCTTGCCCCCCCCGCTCTCCTTGCCCCTCTCTCTCTCACTCTCTCATTGACCCCCTCTCTCTCTCCTTGCCCCCCTCTCT
>NC_092761.1:10731828-10736828 GCF_047496795.1 Chiloscyllium punctatum
CCTCTCTCTCTCTCTCTCTCTCTCTCGCTCTCCTTGACCCCTCTCTCCCTCTCGCTCTCCTTGCCTCCCTCTCTCTCGCTCTCCTTGCCCCCTCTCTCTCGCTCTCCTTGCCCCCCCCCGCTCTCTTCCTCCTTGCCCCCTCTCTCTCGCTCTCTCTCCTTGACCCCCATCTCTCACTCTCTCTCTCTATACTTGACCCTCACTCTCGCTCCCTCTCCTTGACCCCCCCCCTCTCTCTCTCTCCTTGACGCCCCTCTCTCTCGCTCTCTTTGACCAACTCTCTCGCTCTGTCTCCTTGACCCCCCATCTCTCTCTCTCTCCCTCCTTGACCCCCCTCTCTCTCTCTCTCTCCTTGACCCCCCTCTCTCTCTCTCTCCTTAACTCTCTATCTCTCTCTCTCTCTCCTTGACCCCCTCTCTAAAGCTCTCCTTGCCACCCCCTCTCTCTCTCTCTCCTTGCCACCCCCCTCTCTCTCTCTCTCTCCTTGACCCCCTATCTCTCTCTCTCTCGCTCTCCATGACCCCCTCTCTCTCTCTCCTTGACCCCCTCTCTCTCGCTCTCCTTGCCATCCCCCCTTCTCTCTCCTTGCCCCCCTCTCTCTCTCTCTCTCTCTCTCTCTCGCTCTCCTTGACCCCTCACTCCCTCTCGCTCTCCTTGCCTCCCTCTCTCTCGCTCTCCTTGCCCCCTCTCTCTCGCTCTCCTTGCCCCCGCCTCGCTCTCTCTCCTTGCCCCCTCTCTCT
The DNA here is from genome assembly GCF_047496795.1 of Chiloscyllium punctatum. Classification (NCBI taxonomy): domain Eukaryota; kingdom Metazoa; phylum Chordata; class Chondrichthyes; order Orectolobiformes; family Hemiscylliidae; genus Chiloscyllium; species Chiloscyllium punctatum. The sequence goes on from NC_092761.1 coordinate 10,732,569, forward strand.
CGCTCTCTCTCCTTGACCCCCATCTCTCACTCTCTCTCTCTCTCTCTATCCTTGACCCTCACTCTCGCTCCCTCTCCTTGACCCCCCCTCTCTCTCTCTCTCCTTGACGCCCCTCTCTCTCGCTCTCTTTGACCAACTCTCTCGCTCTGTCTCTTGACCCCCCATCTCTCTCTCTCTCCCTCCTTGACCCCCCCTCTCTCTCTCTCTCTCTCCTTGACCCCCTCTCTCTCTCTCTCTCCTTAACTCTCTATCTCTCTCTCTCTCTCCTTGACCCCCTCTCTCTCGCTCTCCTTGCCACCCCCTCTCTCTCTCTCTCCTTGCCACCCCCCTCTCTCTCTCTCTCTCCTTGACCCCCTTTCTCTCTCTCTCTCTCCTTGCCCCCCCTTGCCCCCCATCTCTCTCTCTCCCTCTCTCTCTCCTTGACCCCCTCTGTCTGTCTGTCTGTCTGTCTCTCTCTCTCTCTCTCTCCTTGAACTCCCACTCTCTCTCTCTCTCCTTGACCCCCCCCCCTCTCTCTCTCTCCTTGGCACCCCCCTCTCTCTCTCTCGCTCTCCTTGATCCACTCTCTCTCTCTCTCTCTCTCCTTGACCCCCTTTCTCTCTCTCTCTCCTTGCCCCCCCTCCTTGCCCCCCATCTCTCTCTCGCTCTCGCTCTCCTTGCCCCCCCTCTCTCTCTCGCTCTCCTTGACCCACTCTCTCTCTCTCGCTCTCCTTGCCCCCCCCTCTCTCTCTCTCTCTCTCCTTGACCCCCTTTCTCTCTCTCTCTCCTTGCCCCCCCTCCTTGCCCCCCATCTCTCTCTCGCTCTCGCTCTCCTTGCCCCCCCTCTCTCTCTCTCTCCTTGACCCCCTCTCTCTCTCGCTCTCCTTGAACCACCTCTCTCTCTCTCTCATTGACCCCCCTCTCTCACTCTCTCCTTGCCCCTCTCTCTCTCTCTCCCCCTCTCTCTCCTTGACCCCCTCTGTCTGTCTGTCTGTCTCTCTCTCGCTCTCCTTGCCCCCCTCTCTCTCGCTCTCCTTGCCCCGCTCTCTCTCTCGCTCTCCTTGACCCCCTCGCTCTCTCTCCTTGCCCCCTCTCTCTCGCTCTCTCTCCTTGACCCCCATCTCTCACTCTCTCTCTCTATCTCTATCCTTGACCCTCTCTCTCGCTCCCTCTCCTTGACCCCCCCTCTCTCTCTCTCCTTGACCCCCCTCTCTCTCTCGCTCTCTTTGACAATCTCTCTCGCTCTCTCTCCTTGACCCCCCATCTCTCTCTCTCTCTCCTTGACCGCCGTCTCTCTTTCTCTCTCCTTGACCCCCCTCTCTCTCTCTCTCTCTTTTACTCTCTATCTCTCTCTCTCTCTCCTTGACCCCCTCTCTCTCGCTCTCCTTGCCACCCCCCTCTCTCTCTCCTTGCCACCCCTCACTCTCTCTCTCTCTCTCTCCTTGACCCCCTTTCTCTCTCCCTCTCCTTGCCCCCCCTCATTTCCCCCCCATCTCTCTCTCTCTCTCGCTCTCCCTGCCCCCTCTCTCTCTCGCTCTCCATGACCCCCCTCTCTCTCTCCTTGACCCCCTTTCTCTCTCTCTCTCCTTGCCCCCCTCCTTGCCCCCATCTCTCTCTCTCTCTCGCTCTCCTTGCCCCCCGTCTCTCTCTCTCTCCTTGAACCCCCTCTCTCTCTCTCTCTCATTGACCCCCCTCTCTCACTCTCTCCTTGACCCTCTCTCTCTCTCTCTCTCTCTCCCTCTCTCTCCTTGACCCCCTCTGTCTGTCTGTCTGTCTGTCTCTCTCTCTCTCTCTCTCTCTCCTTGACCCCCCCACTCTCTCTCTCTCTCCTTGACCCCCCCCTCTCTCTCCTTGACACCCCCCTCTCTCTCTCTCGCTCTCCTTGACCAACTCTCTCTCTCTCTCGCTCTCCTTGCCCCCCCCTCTCTCTCTCTCTCTCTCCTTGAACCCCTTTCTTTCTCGCTCTCTCCTTGCACACCTCTCCTTGCGCCCCCATCTCTCTCTCTCTGTCGCTCTCCTTGCCCCCCCTCTCTCTCTCTTTGACCCCCTCTCTCTCTCGCTCTCCTTGAAAACCTCCTCTCTCTCTCTCCTTGCCCCCTCTCTCTCGCTCTCTCTCCTTGACCCCCATCTCTCACTCTCTCTCTCTCCTTGACCCTCTCTCTCGCTCCCTCTCCTTGACCCCCCCTCTCTCTCTCTCCTTGACCCCCCCACTCTCTCTCTCTCTCCTTGACACCCCCCTCTCTCTCTCTCCTTGACACCCCGCCTCTCTCTCTCTCTCGCTCTCCTTGACCAACTCTCTCTCTCTCGCCATCCTTGCCCCCCCCTCTCTCTCTCTCTCTCTCCTTGACCCCCTTTCTTTCTCTCTCTCTCCTTGCACACCTCTCCTTGCGCCCCCATCTCTCTCTCTCTGTCGCTCTCCTTGCCCCCCCCTCTCTCTCTCATTGACCCCCTCTCTCTCTCGCTCTCCTTGAAAACCCTCTCTCTCTCTCTCCTTGCCCCCACCGCTCTCTTGCCCCCCCTCTCGCACTCTCTCCTTGCCCCCTCTCTCTCGCTCTCTCTCCTTGACCCCCATCTCTCACTCTCTCTCTCTCTCTCCTTGACCCTCTCTCCCGCTCCCTCTCCTTTGCCCCCCCCCCTCTCTCTCTCTCCTTGACCCCCCTCTGTCTGTCTCTCTCTCTCTCTCTCTCCTTGACCCCCTCTCTCTCGCTCTCCTTGCCACCCCCTCTCTCTCTCTCTCCTTGCCCCCCCTCTCTCTCTCGCTCTCCTTGACCCCTCTCTCCGTCTCGCTCTCCTTGCCTCCCTCTCTCTCGCTCTCCTTGCCCCCCTCTCTCTCGCTCTCCTTGCCCCTCTCTCTCTCTCGCTCTCCTTGACCCCTCTCTCCGTCTCGCTCTCCTTGCCTCCCTCTCTCTCGCTCTCCTTGCCCCCCTCTCTCTCGCTCTCCTTGCCCCTCTCTCTCTCTCGCTCTCCTTGCCCCCCCTCTCGCTCTCTCTCCTTGCCCCCTCTCTCTCGCTCTCTCTCCTTGACCCCCATCTCTCACTCTCTCTCTCTCTCTACTTGACCCTCTCTCTCGCTCCCTCTCCTTGACTCCACCCTCTCTCTCTCTCCTTGACCCCCCTCTCTCTCTCTCTCTCTCCTTGACTCTCTATCTCTCTCTGTCTCTCCTTGACCCTCTCTCTCTCTCACTCTCTCTCCTTGACCCCCTCTCTCTCGCTCTCCTTGCCACCCCCCCTCTCTCTCTCTCCTTGCCCCCCTCTCTCTCACTCTCTCTCTCTCTCCCTCTCCTTGACCCCCACGATCTCTCTCTCTCTCCTTGACTCCTCTCTCTCTCGCTCTCCTTGACCAACTCTCTCTCTCTCGCTCTCCTTGCCCCCCTCTCTTTCGCTCTCCTTGCCCCCCTCTCGCTCTCCTGCCCCCCCTCTCTCTCTCTCTCCTTGACACCCTCTCTCTCTCTCCCACGCTCTCAATGATCCCCCCTCTCTCTCTCTCCTTGACCCCCTCTCTCTCAAGCTCTCCTTGACCCCTCCTCTCTCTCTCTCTCTCTCTCTCCTTCCCCGTCTCTCTCTCTCTCTCCTTGACTCCCCTCTCTCTCTCTCTCTCTCTCTCTCTCTCTCTTTCTCTCGATCTCCTTGCCCCCCTCTCTCTCTCTCTCCTTGCCCCCCTCTCTCGCTCTCCTTGACCCCTCTCTCTCTCTCTCTCTCTCTCTCCTTGACCCCCTTTCTCTCTCTCTCTCTTCTTGCCCCCTACTCCTTGCCCCCATCTCTCTCTCTCTCACTCTTCTTGCCCCCCCCTGTCTCTTTCTCTCTCTCCTTGAACCCCCCCTCTCTCTCTCTCATTGACCCCCTCTCTCTCTCTCCTTGAACCCCTCTCTCTCTCTCCCTCTCTCTCCTTGACCCGCTCTGTCTGTCTGTCTGTCTGTCTCTCTCTCTCTCTCTCTCTCCTTGCCCCCCCCGCTCTCCTTGCCCCTCTCTCTCTCACTCTCTCATTGACTCCCTCTCTCTCTCTCTCCTTGCCCACCCCCTCTCTCGCTCTCCTTGACCCCTCTCTCTCTCTCTCCTTGAACCCATTTCTCTCTCTCTCTCTCCTTGCCCCCCCTGTCTCTCTCCCTCTCTCCTTGACCCCCTCTCTCTCTCGCTCTCCTTGAACCCCCTCTCTCTCTCTCTCATTGACCGTCCTCTCTCTCTCTCCTTGAACCTCTCTCTCTGTCTCTCCCTCTCTCTCCTTGACCCCCTCTGTCTGTCTGTCTGTATGTCTCTCTCTCTCTCTCCTTGACACCCCCACTCT
>NC_092761.1:10741828-10765136 GCF_047496795.1 Chiloscyllium punctatum
TCTCTCTCTCCTTGACCCCCCCACTCTCTCTCGCTCTCCTTGCCCCACTCTCCATCGCTCTCTCTCTCCTTGACCCCCTCTCTCTCGCTCTCTCTCCTTGACCCCCTCTCTCTCTCTCCTTGACCCCCCCTCTCTCTCCTTGCCCCCCTCCCTCTCTCTCTCCTTGACCCTGTCTCCTTGACCCTCTCTCTCTCTCGCTCTCCTTGCCCCGTCTCTCTCGCTCTCCTTGCCCCTCTCTCTCTCGCTCTCCTTGCCCCCCCTCGCTCTCTCTCCTTGCCCCCTCTCTCTCGCTCTCTCTCCTTGAACCCCATCTCTCACTCTCTCTCTCTCTCTCCTTGACCCCCCCACTCTCTCTCTCGTTGACCCCCCCTCTCTCGCTCTCTCCTTGACAACCCTCTCTCTCTCTCTCTCGCTCTCCTTGACCAACTCTCTCTCTCGCTCTCCTTGCCCCCCCTCTCTCTCTCTCTCCTTGACCCCCTTTATCTCTCTCTCTCTCCTTGCACCCCCCTCCTTGCCCCCCCATCTCTCTCTCTCTCTGTCGCTCTCCTTGCCCCCCTCTCTCTCTCTCCTTGACCCCCTCATTCTCTCGCTCTCCTTGAAAACCCTCTCTCTCTCTCTCTCATTGACCCCCCCCTCTCTCTCCTTGCCCCCCCTCGCTCTCCTTGCCCCTCTCTCTCTCACTCTCTCTCCTTGACCCCTCTCTCTCTCTCTCTCTCCCTCTCCTTGACCCCCTCGATCTCTCTCTCCTTGACACCCCATCTCCCTCTCTCTCTCTCTCTCTCTCTCCTTGACCCCCTTTCTCTCTCTCTCTCCTTGCACCCCCCTCCTTGCCCCCCAACTCTCTCTCTCTCGCTCGCTCTCCTTGTCCCCCTTTTTTGCTCTCCTTGACCCCCTCTCTCTCTCTCTCCTTGACACCCTTTCTCTCTCTCTTCTTGCCCCTCCCTCTTTGCCCCCATCTCTCTCTCTCTCGCTCTCCTTGGCCCCACTGTCTCTCTCTCTCTCTCCTTGACCCCCTCTCTCTCTCGCTCTCCTTGAACCCCCTCTCTCTGTCTCATTGACCCCCTCTCACTCTCTCTCCTTGACCCCCCTCTGTCTCTCTCTCTCTCTCTCTCTCCCTCTCTCTCCTTGACCCCCTCTGTCTGTCTGTCTAACTGTCTCTCTCTCTCCTTGACACCCCCACTCTCTCTCTCTCCTTGACCCCCCTCTCTCTCCTTGACCACCCCTCTCTCTCTCTCTCTCACTCTCCTCGACCAACTCTCTCTCGCTCGCTCTCCTTGCCCCCCCTCTCTCTCTCTCCTTGACCCCCTTTCTCTCTCTCTCTCCTTGCACCCCCCTCCTTGCCCCCCCACCTCTCTCTCTCTCTGTCGCTGTCCTTGCCCCTCCTCTCTCTCTCGACCCCCTCTCTCTCTCGCTCTCCTTGAAAACCCTCACTCTCTCTCTCTCATTGACCCCCCTCTCTCTCTCTCTCTCTCTCCTTGCCCCCCCTCGCTCTCCTTGCCCCTCTCTCTCTCACTGTCTCTCCTTGACCCCTCTCTCTCTCTCACTCTCTCCTTGACTATCTCTCTCTCTCTCTCTCCTTGACCCCCCCTCTCTCCTTGACCCGCCCTCTCTCTCCTTGCCCCCCTCTCTCTCCTTGCCCCCCTCTCTCTCGCTCTCCTTGCCCCCCCCTCTCTCTCTCTCTCCTTGACCCTCTCTCTCTCTCTCTCTCTCTCTCTCGCTCTCCTTGATCCCCTCTCTCTCTCGCTCTCCTTGACCCCTCTCTCTCTCGCTCTCCTTGCCTCCCTCTCTCTCGCTCTCCTTGCCCCACTCTGTCTCACTCTCCTTGCCCCCTCTCTCTCTCGCTCTCTCTCGTTGACCCACATCTCTCACTCTCTCTTTCTCTCCTTGACACTCTCACTCTCTCTTTCTGTCTCTCTCTCTCTCTCTCCTTGACCCCCCCTCTCTCTCTCTCTCTCTCTCTCTATCTCTCCTTAACCACCTCTGTCTCTCTCTCGCTCTCTCTCCTTGACCCCCATCTCTCACTCTCTCTCTCTCTCTCTCCTTGACCCCCCCACTCTCTCTCTCGTTGACCCCCCCTCTCTCGCTCTCTCCTTGACAACTCTCTCTCTCTCTCTCTCGCTCTCCTTGACCAACTCTCTCTCTCGCTCTCCTTGCCCCCCCTCTCTCTCTCTCTCCTTGACCCCCTTTATCTCTCTCTCTCTCTCCTTGCACCCCCCTCCTTGCCCCCCCATCTCTCTCTCTCTCTGTCGCTCTCCTTGCCCCCCCTCTCTCTCTCCTTGACCCCCTCATTCTCTCGCTCTCCTTGAAAACCCTCTCTCTCTCTCTCTCTCTCATTGACCCCCCCCTCTCTCTCTCTCTCCTTGCCCCCCCTCGCTCTCCTTGCCCCTCTCTCTCTCACTCTCTCTCCTTGACCCCTCTCTCTCTCTCTCTCTCTCTCCCTCTCCTTGACCCCCTCGATCTCTCTCTCCTTGACACCCCATCTCCCTCTCTCTCTCTCTCTCTCTCTCTCCTTGACCCCCTTTCTCTCTCTATCTCCTTGCACCCCCCTCCTTGCCCCCCAACTGTCTCTCTCTCGCTCGCTCTCCTTGTCCCCCTTTTTTGCTCTCCTTGACCCCCTTTCTCTCTCTCTCCTTGCCCCTCCCTCCTAGCCCCCATCTCTCTCTCTCTCGCTCTCCTTGCCCCCCCTGTCTCTCTCTCTCTCTCCTTGACCCCCTCTCTCTCTCGCTCTCCTTGAACCCCCTCTCACTGTCTCATTGACCCCCTCTCACTCTCTCTCCTTGACCCCCCTCTGTCTCTCTCTCTCTCTCTCTCTCTCCCTCTCTCTCCTTGACCCCCCTCTCTCTCTCTCTCTCACTCTCCTTGACCAACTCTCTCTCGCTCGCTCTCCTTGCCCCCCCCCCCTCTCTCTCCTTGACCCCCTTTCTCTCTCTCTCTCTCCTTGCACCCCCCTCCTTGCCCCCCCACCTCTCTCTCTCTCTCTGTCGCTCTCCTTGCCCCTCCTCTCTCTCTCGACCCCCTCTCTCTCTCGCTCTCCTTGAAAACCCTCACTCTCTCTCTCCTTGCCCCCCCTCGCTCTCCTTGCCCCTCTCTCTCTCACTCTCTCATTGACCCCCCTCTTTCTCTCTCTCTCCTTGCACCCCTCGCTCTCCTTGCCCCTCTCTCTCTCACTGTCTCTCCTTGACCCCTCTCTCTCTCTCTCACTCTCTCCTTGACTATCTCTCTCTCTCTCTCCTTGACCCCCCCTGTCTCCTTGACCCGCCCTCTCTCTCCTTGCCCCCCTCTCTCTCCTTGCCCCCCTCTCTCTCGCTCTCCTTGCCCCCCCTCTCTCTCTCTCTCTCTCTCCTTGACCCTCTCTCTCTCTCTCTCTCTCGCTCTCCTTGACCCCCTCTCTCTCTCTCTCTCCTTGACCACCCCTCTCTCTCTCGCTCTCCTTGACCAACTCTCTCTCTCTCTCTCTGCCCCCACTCTCTCGCTGTCCTTGACCCCCTCTCTCTCGCTCTCTCTCTCTCCTTGACCCCCCCACTCTCTCTCGCTCTCCTTGCCCCACTCTCTCTCGCTCTCTCTCTCCTTGACCCCCTCTCTCTCGCTCTCTCTCCTTGACCCCCTCTCTCTCTCTCCTTGACCCCCCCTCTCTCTCCTTGCCCCCCTCTCTCTCTCTCTCCTTGACCCCCTCTCTCTCTCTCTCTCTCTCCTTGACCCTCTCTCTCTCTCGCTCTCCTTGCCCCCGTCTCTCTCGCTCTCCTTGCCCCTCTCTCTCTCGCTCTCCTTGCCCCCCCCTCGCTCTGTCTCCTTGCCCCCTCTCTCTCGCTCTCTCTCCTTGACCCCCATCTCTCACTCTCTCTCTCTCTCCTTGACCCCCCCACTCTCTCTCTCGTTGACCCCCCCTCTCTCGCTCTCTCCTTGACAACCCTCTCTCTCTCTCTCTCGCTCTCCTTGACCAACTCTCTCTCTCGCTCTCCTTGCCCCCCCTCTCTCTCTCTCTCCTTTACCCCCTTTATCTCTCTCTCTCTCCTTGCACCCCCCTCCTTGCCCCCCCATCTCTCTCTCTCTCTGTCGCTCTCCTTGCCCCCCCTCTCTCTCTCTCCTTGACCCCCTCATTCTCTCGCTCTCCTTGAAAACCCTCTCTCTCTCTCTCTCTCTCATTGACCCCCCTCTCTCTCTCTCTCTCCTTGCCCCCCCTCGCTCTCCTTGCCCCCCTCTCTCACTCTCTCTCCTTGACCCCTCTCTCTCTCTCTCTCTCTCCCTCTCCTTGACCCCCTCGATCTCTCTCTCCTTGACACCCCATCTCCCTCTCTCTCTCTCTCTCTCTCTCCTTGACCCCCTTTCTCTCTCTCTCTCCTTGCACCCCCCTCCTTGCCCCCCAACTGTCTCTCTCTCGCTCGCTCTCCTTGTCCCCCTTTTTTGCTCTCCTTGACCCCCTTTCTGTTTCTCTCCTTGCCCCTCCCTCCTTGCCCCCATCTAGCTCTCTCTCGCTCTCCTTGCCCCCCCTGTCTCTCTCTCTCTCCTTGACCTCCTCTCTCTCTCGCTCTCCTTGAACCCCCTCTCTCTGTCTCATTGACCCCCTCTCACTCTCTCTCCTTGACAACCCTCTCTCTCTCTCTCTCGCTCTCCTTGACCAACTCTCTCTCTCGCTCTCCTTGCCCCCCCTCTCTCTCTCTCTCCTTGACCCCCTTTATCTCTCTCTCTCTCCTTGCACCCCCCTCCTTGCCCCCCCATCTCTCTCTCTCTCTGTCGCTCTCCTTGCCCCCCTCTCTCTCTCTCCTTGACCCCCTCATTCTCTCGCTCTCCTTGAAAACCCTCTCTCTCTCTCTCTCATTGACCCCCCCCTCTCCTTGCCCCCCCTCGCTCTCCTTGCCCCTCTCTCTCTCACTCTCTCTCCTTGACCCCTCTCTCTCTCTCTCTCTCCCTCCCTCTCCTTGACCCCCTCGATCTCTCTCTCCTTGACACCCCATCTCCCTCTCTCTCTCTCTCTCTCTCTCTCTCCTTGATCCCCTTTCTCTCTCTCTCTCCTTGCACCCCCCTCCTTGCCCCCCAACTCTCTCTCTCTCGCTCGCTCTCCTTGTCCCCCTTTTTTGCTCTCCTTGACCCCCTCTCTCTCTCTCTCCTTGACACCCTTTCTCTCTCTCTTCTTGCCCCTCCCTCTTTGCCCCCATCTCTCTCTCTCTCGCTCTCCTTGGCCCCACTGTCTCTCTCTCTCTCTCCTTGACCCCCTCTCTCTCTCGCTCTCCTTGAACCCCCTCTCTCTGTCTCATTGACCCCCTCTCACTCTCTCTCCTTGACCCCCCCTCTGTCTCTCTCTCTCTCTCTCTCTCCCTCTCTCTCCTTGACCCCCTCTGTCTGTCTGTCTAACTGTCTCTCTCTCTCCTTGACCCCCCCACTCTCTCTCTCTCCTTGACCCCCCTCTCTCTCCTTGACCCCCCCTCTCTCTCTCTCTCTCACTCTCCTCGACCAACTCTCTCTCGCTCGCTCTCCTTGCCCCCCCTCTCTCTCTCCTTAACCCCCTTTCTCTCTCTCTCTCCTTGCACCCCCCTCCTTGCCCCCCCACCTCTCTCTCTCTCTGTCGCTGTCCTTGCCCCTCCTCTCTCTCTCGACCCCCTCTCTCTCTCGCTCTCCTTGAAAACCCTCACTCTCTCTCTCTCATTGACCCCCCTCTCTCTCTCTCTCTCTCGTTGCCCCCCCTCGCTCTCCTTGCCCCTCTCTCTCTCACTCTCTCATTGACCCCCCTCTCTCTCTCTCTCTCCTTGCACCCCTCGCTCTCCTTGCCCCTCTCTCTCTCACTGTCTCTCCTTGACCCCTCTCTCTCTCTCACTCTCTCCTTGACTATCTCTCTCTCTCTCTCTCTCCTTGACCCCCCCTCTCTCCTTGACCCGCCCTCTCTCTCCTTGCCCCCCTCTCTCTCCTTGCCCCCCTCTCTCTCGCTCTCCTTGCCCCCCCTCTCTCTCTCTCTCCTTGACCCTCTCTCTCTCTCTCTCTCTCTCTCTCGCTCTCCTTGATCCCCTCTCTCTCTCGCTCTCCTTGACCCCTCTCTCTCTCGCTCTCCTTGCCTCCCTCTCTCTCGCTCTCCTTGCCCCACTCTGTCTCACTCTCCTTGCCCCCTCTCTCTCTCGCTCTCTCTCGTTGACCCACATCTCTCACTCTCTCTTTCTCTCCTTGACACTCTCTCTCTCTCTTTCTGTCTCTCTCTCTCTCTCTCCTTGACCCCCCCCCTCTCTCTCTCTCTCTCTCTATCTCTCCTTAACCACCTCTGTCTCTCTCTCGCTCTCTCTCCTTGACCCCCATCTCTCACTCTAACTCTCTCTCTCTCTCCTTGACCCTCTCTCTCTCCCTCTCTCTCTCTCTCTCCTTGACCCCCTCTCTCTCTCTCTCTCCTTGACCACCCCTCTCTCTCTCGCTCTCCTTGACCAACTCTCTCTCTCTCTCTCTGCCCCCACTCTCTCGCTGTCCTTGACCCCCTCTCTCTCGCTCTCTCTCTCTCCTTGACCCCCCCACTCTCTCTCGCTCTCCTTGCCCCACTCTCTCTCGCTCTCTCTCTCCTTGACCCCCTCTCTCTCGCTCTCTCTCCTTAACCCCCCCTCTCTCTCCTTGCCCCCATCTCTCTCTCTCTCCTTGACCCCCTCTCTCTCTCTCTCTCTCCTTGACCCTCTCTCTCTCTCGCTCTCCTTGCCCCCGTCTCTCTCGCTCTCCTTGCCCCTCTCTCTCTCGCTCTCCTTGCCCCCCCTCGCTCTCTCTCCTTGCCCCCTCTCTCTCGCTCTCTCTCCTTGACCCCCATCTCTCACTCTCTCTCTCTCTCTCCTTGACCCCCCCACTCTCTCTCTCGTTGACCCCCCCTCTCTCGCTCTCTCCTTGACAACCCTCTCTCTCTCTCTCTCGCTCTCCTTGACCAACTCTCTCTCTCGCTCTCCTTGCCCCCCCTCTCTCTCTCTCTCCTTGACCCCCTTTATCTCTCTCTCTCTCTCCTTGCACCCCCCTCCTTGCCCCCCATCTCTCTCTCTCTCTGTCGCTCTCCTTGCCCCCCCTCTCTCTCTCTCCTTGACCCCCTCATTCTCTCGCTCTCCTTGAAAACCCTCTCTCTCTCTCTCTCTCTCTCATTGACCCCCCCTCTCTCTCTCTCTCCTTGCCCCCCCTCGCTCTCCTTGCCCCACTCTCTCTCACTCTCTCTCCTTGACCCCTCTCTCTCTCTCTCTCTCTCTCTCCCTCTCCTTGACCCCCTCGATCTCTCTCTCCTTGACACCCCATCTCCCTCTCTCTCTCTCTCTCTCTCTCTCCTTGACCCCCTTTCTCTCTCTCTCTCCTTGCACCCCCCTCCTTGCCCCCCAACTGTCTCTCTCTCGCTCGCTCTCCTTGTCCCCCTTTTTTGCTCTCCTTGACCCCCTTTCTCTCTCTCTCCTTGCCCCTCCCTCCTAGCCCCCATCTCTCTCTCTCTCGCTCTCCTTGCCCCCCCTGTCTCTCTCTCTCTCTCCTTGACCCCCTCTCTCTCTCGCTCTCCTTGAACCCCCTCTCACTGTCTCATTGACCCCCTCTCACTCTCTCTCCTTGACCCCCCCTCTGTCTCTCTCTCTCTCTCTCTCTCTCTCCCTCTCTCTCCTTGACCCCCCTCTCTCTCTCTCTCTCACTCTCCTTGACCAACTCTCTCTCACTCGCTCTCCTTGCCCCCCCCTCTCTCTCTCTCCTTGACCCCCTTTCTCTCTCTCTCTCTCTCCTTGCACCCCCCTTCTTGCCCCCCCACCTCTCTCTCTCTCTCTGTCGCTCTCCTTGCCCCTCCTCTCTTTCTCGACCCCCTCTCTCTCTCGCTCTCCTTGAAAACCCTCACTCTCTCTCTCCTTGCCCCCCTCGCTCTCCTTGCCCCTCTCTCTCTCACTCTCTCATTGACCCCCCTCTTTCTCTCTCTCTCCTTGCACCCCTCGCTCTCCTTGCCCCTCTCTCTCTCACTGTCTCTCCTTGACCCCTCTCTCTCTCTCTCACTCTCTCCTTGACTATCTCTCTCTCTCTCTCTCCTTGACCCCCCCTCTCTCCTTGACCCGCCCTCTCTCTCTCTCTCTCTCCTTGACCCTCTCTCTCTCTCTCTCTCTCGCTCTCCTTGACCCCCTCTCTCTCTCTCTCTCCTTGACCACCCCTCTCTCTCTCGCTCTCCTTGACCAACTCTCTCTCTCTCTCTCTGCCCCCACTCTCTCGCTGTCCTTGACCCCCTCTCTCTCGCTCTCTCTCTCCTTGACCCCCCCACTCTCTCTCGCTCTCCTTGCCCCACTCTCTCTCGCTCTCTCTCTCCTTGACCCCCTCTCTCTCGCTCTCTCTCCTTGACCCCCTCTCTCTCTCTCCTTGACCCCCCCTCTCTCTCCTTGCCCCCCTCTCTCTCTCTCTCCTTGACCCCCTCTCTCTCTCTCTCTCTCCTTGACCCTCTCTCTCTCTCGCTCTCCTTGCCCCCGTCTCTCTCGCTCTCCTTGCCCCTCTCTCTCTCGCTCTCCTTGCCCCACCCTCGCTCACTCTCCTTGCCCCCTCTCTCTCGCTCTCTCTCCTTGACCCCCATCTCTCACTCTCTCTCTCTCTCCTTGACCCCCCCACTCTCTCTCTCGTTGACCCCCCCTCTCTCGCTCTCTCCTTGACAACCCTCTCTCTCTCTCTCTCGCTCTCCTTGACCAACTCTCTCTCTCGCTCTCCTTGCCCCCCCCTCTCTCTCTCCTTTACCCCCTTTATCTCTCTCTCTCTCCTTGCACCCCCCTCCTTGCCCCCCCATCTCTCTCTCTCTCTGTCGCTCTCCTTGCCCCCCCTCTCTCTCTCTCCTTGACCCCCTCATTCTCTCGCTCTCCTTGAAAACCCTATCTCTCTCTCTCTCTCTCATTGAACCCCCCCTCTCTCTCTCTCTCTCCTTGCCCCCCCTCGCTCTCCTTGCCCCTCTCTCTCACTCTCTCTCCTTGACCCCTCTCTCTCTCTCTCTCTCTCTCCCTCTCCTTGACCCCCTCGATCTCTCTCTCCTTGACACCCCATCTCCCTCTCTCTCTCTCTCTCTCTCCTTGACCCCCTTTCTCTCTCTCTCTCCTTGCACCCCCCTCCTTGCCCCCCAACTGTCTCTCTCTCGCTCGCTCTCCTTGTCCCCCTTTTTTGCTCTCCTTGACCCCCTTTCTGTCTCTCTCCTTGCCCCTCCCTCCTTCCCCCCATCTCTCTCTCTCTCGCTCTCCTTGCCCCCCCTGTCTCTCTCTCTCTCCTTGACCCCCTCTCTCTCTCGCTCTCCTTGAACCCCCTCTCTCTGTCTCATTGACCCCCTCTCACTCTCTCTCCTTGACCCCCCCTCTGTCTCTCTCTCTCTCTCTCTCTCTCTCCCTCTCTCTCCTTGACCCCCTCTGTCTGTCTGTCTGTCTGGCTCTCTCTCTCTTGACCCCCCCACTCTCTCTCTCTCCTTGACCCCCCTCTCTCTCCTTGACCCCCCTCTCTCTCTCTCTCTCACTCTCCTTGACCAACTCTCTCTCGCTCGCTCTCCTTGCCCCCCCCTCTCTCTCCTTGACCCCCTTTCTCTCTCTCTCTCTCTCTCCTTGCACACCCCTCCTTGCCCCCCCACCTCTCTCTCTCTCTCTGTCGCTCTCCTTGCCCCTCCTCTCTCTCTCGACCCCCTCTCTCTCTCGCTCTCCTTGAAAACCCTCACTCTCTCTCTCTCCTTGCCCCCCCTCGCTCTCCTTGCCCCTCTCTCTCTCACCCTCTCATTGACCCCCCTCTTTCTCTCTCTCTCCTTGCACCCCTCGCTCTCCTTGCCCCTCTCTCTCTCACTGTCTCTCCTTGACCCCTCTCTCTCTCTCTCACTCTCTCCTTGACTATCTCTCTCTCTCTCTCTCTCTCTCTCCTTGACCCCCCCTCTCTCCTTGACCCGCCCTCTCTCTCCTTGCCCCCCTCTCTCTCGCTCTCCTTGCCCCCCCCTCTCTCTCTCTCTCTCCTTGACCCTCTCTCTCTCTCTCTCTCTCTCGCTCTCCTTGATCCCCTCTCTCTCTCGCTCTCCTTGACCCCTCTCTCTCTCGCTCTCCTTGCCTCCCTCTCTCTCGCTCTCCTTGCCCCACTCTGACTCACTCTCCTTGCCCCCTCTCTCTCTCGCTCTCTCTCCTTGACCCACATCTCTCACTCTCTCTTTCTCTCCTTGACCCTCTCTCTCTCTCTTTCCGTCTCTCTCTCTCTCTCCTTGACGCCCCCTCTCTCTCTCTCTCTCTCACTCTCTATCTCTCCTTAACCCCCTCTGTCTCTCCCTCGCTCTCTCTCCTTGACCCCCATCTCTCACTCTAACTCTCTCTCTCTCTCCTTGACCCTCTCTCTCTCTCCCTCTCTCTCTCTCTCTCCTTGACCCCCTCTCTCTCTCTCTCCTTGACCACCCCTCTCTATCTCGCTCTCCTTGACCAACTCTCTCTCTCTCTCTCTGCCCCCACTCTCTCGCTCTCCTTGACCCCCTCTCTCTCGCTCTCTCTCTCTCCTTGACCCCCCCACTCTCTCTCGCTCTCCTTGCCCCACTCTCTCTCGCTCTCTCTCTCCTTGACCCCCTCTCTCTCGCTCTCACTCCTTGACCCACATCTCTCACTCTCTCTTTCTCTCCTTGACACTCTCACTCTCTCTTTCTGTCTCTCTCTCTCTCTCTCCTTGACCCCCCCCTCTCTCTCTCTCTCTCTCTCTCTATCTCTCCTTAACCACCTCTGTCTCTCTCTCGCTCTCTCTCCTTGACCCCCATCTCTCACTCTAACTCTCTCTCTCTCTCCTTGACCCTCTCTCTCTCCCTCTCTCTCTCTCTCTCCTTGACCCCCTCTCTCTCTCTCTCTCCTTGACCACCCCTCTCTCTCTCGCTCTCCTTGACCAACTCTCTCTCTCTCTCTGCCCCCACTCTCTCGCTGTCCTTGACCCCCTCTCTCTCGCTCTCTCTCTCTCCTTGACCCCCCCCACTCTCTCTCGCTCTCCTTGCCCCACTCTCTCTCGCTCTCTCTCTCCTTGACCCCCTCTCTCTCGCTCTCTCTCCTTGACCCCCTCTCTCTCTCTCCTTGACCCCCCCTCTCTCTCCTTGCCCCCCTCTCTCTCTCTCTCCTTGACCCCCTCTCTCTCTCTCTCTCTCCTTGACCCTCTCTCTCTCTCGCTCTCCTTGCCCCCGTCTCTCTCGCTCTCCTTGCCCCTCTCTCTCTCGCTCTCCTTGCCCCCCCTCGCTCTCTCTCCTTGCCCCCTCTCTCTCGCTCTCTCTCCTTGACCCCCATCTCTCACTCTCTCTCTCTCTCTCTCCTTGACCCCCCCACTCTCTCTCTCGTTGAACCCCCCTCTCTCGCTCTCTCCTTGACAACCCTCTCTCTCTCTCTCTCGCTCTCCTTGACCAACTCTCTCTCTCGCTCTCCTTGCCCCCCCTCTCTCTCTCTCTCCTTGACCCCCTTTATCTCTCTCTCTCTCCTTGCACCCCCCTCCTTGCCCCCCCATCTCTCTCTCTCTCTGTCGCTCTCCTTGCCCCCCCTCTCTCTCTCTCCTTGACCCCCTCATTCTCTCGCTCTCCTTGAAAACCCTCTCTCTCTCTCTCTCTCTCATTGACCCCCCTCTCTCTCTCTCTCCTTGCCCCCCCTCGCTCTCCTTGCCCCTCTCTCTCTCTCACTCTCTCTCCTTGACCCCTCTCTCTCTCTCCCTCTCCTTGACCCCCTCGATCTCTCTCTCCTTGACACCCCATCTCCCTCTCTCTCTCTCTCTCTCTCTCCTTGACCCCCTTTCTCTCTCTCTCTCCTTGCACCCCCCTCCTTGCCCCCCAACTGTCTCTCTCTCGCTCGCTCTCCTTGTCCCCCTTTTTTGCTCTCCTTGACCCCCTTTCTCTCTCTCTCCTTGCCCCTCCCTCCTTGCCCCCATCTCTCTCTCTCTCGCTCTCCTTGCCCCCCCTGTCTCTCTCTCTCTCCTTGACCCCCTCTCTCTCTCGCTCTCCTTGAACCCCCTCTCTCTGTCTCATTGACCCCCTCTCACTCTCTCTCCTTGACCCCCCCTCTGTCTCTCTCTCTCTCTCTCTCTCTCTCTCCTTGACCCCCTCTGTCTGTCTGTCTAACTGTCTCTCTCTCTCTTGACCCCCCCACTCTCTCTCTCTCCTTGACCCCCCTCTCTCTCCTTGACCCCCCCTCTCTCTCTCTCTCACTCTCCTTGACCAACTCTCTCTCGCTCGCTCTCCTTGCCCCCCCCTCTCTCTCCTTGACCCCCTTTCTCTCTCTCTCTCTCCTTGCACCCCCCTCCTTGCCCCCCCACCTCTCTCTCTCTCTCTGTCGCTCTGCTTGCCCCTCCACTCTCTCTCGACCCCCTCTCTCTCTCGCTCTCCTTGAAAACCCTCACTCTCTCTCTCTCCTTGCCCCCCCTCGCTCTCCTTGCCCCTCTCTCTCTCACTCTCTCATTGACCCCCCTCTTTCTCTCTCTCTCCTTGCACCCCTCGCTCTCCTTGCCCCTCTCTCTCTCACTGTCTCTCCTTGACCCCTCTCTCTCTCTCTCACTCTCTCCTTGACTATCTCTCTCTCTCTCTCTCTCCTTGACCCCCCCTCTCTCCTTGAACCGCCCTCTCTCTCCTTGCCCCCCTCTCTCTCCTTGCCCCCCTCTCTCTCGCTCTCCTTGCCCCCCCTCTCTCTCTCTCTCTCTCCTTGACCCTCTCTCTCTCTCTCTCTCTCGCTCTCCTTGATCCCCTCTCTCTCTCGCTCTCCTTGACCCCTCTCTCTCTCGCTCTCCTTGCCTCCCTCTCTCTCGCTCTCCTTGCCCCACTCTGACTCACTCTCCTTGCCCCCTCTCTCTCTCGCTCTCTCTCCTTGACCCACATCTCTCACTCTCTCTTTCTCTCCTTGACCCTCTCTCTCTCTCTTTCTGTCTCTCTCTCTCTCTCTCTCCTTGACGCCCCCCCTCTCTCTCTCTATCTCTCCTTAACCCCCTCTGTCTCTCTCTCGCTCTCTCTCCTTGACCCCCATCTCTCACTCTAACTCTCTCTCTCTCTCCTTGACCCCCTCTCTCTCTCCCTCTCTCTCTCTCTCTCCTTGACCCCCTCTCTCTCTCTCTCTCCTTGACCCCCCCTCTCTCTCTCGCTCTCCTTGACCAACTCTCTCTCTCTCTCTCTGCCCCCACTCTCTCGCTCTCCTTGACCCCCTCTCTCTCGCTCTCTCTCTCTCCTTGACCCCCCACTCTCTCTCGCTCTCCTTGCCCCACTCTCTCTCGCTCTCTCTCTCCTTGACCCCCTCTCTCTCGCTCTCTCTCCTTGACCCCCTCTCTCTCGCTCCTTGACCCCCCCTCTCTCTCCTTGCCCCCCTCTCTCTCTCCTTGACCCTCAATCTCTCTCTCTCCTTGACCCTCTCTCTCTCTCGCTCTCCTTGCCCCCGTCTCTCTCGCTCTCCTTGCCCCTCTCTCTCTCGCTCTCCTTGCCCCCCCTCGCTCTCTCTCCTTGCCCCCTCTCTCTCGCTCTCTCTCCTTGACCCCCATCTCTCACTCTCTCTCTCTCTCTCCTTGACCCTCTCTCTCTCTCTCTCTCCCTCTCTCTCTCCCTCTCTCTCCTTGACCCCCACTCTCTCTCTCCTTGAATCCCCTCTCTCTTTCGCTCTCCTTGACCAACTCTCCCTCTCTATCTCTTTGCCCCCTCTCTCTCGTTCTCCTTGCCCCCCTCTCTCTCGCTCTCTCTCTCTCCTTGACCCCCTCTCTCTCTCCTTGACCCCCCCCCTCTCTCTCTCCTTGACCCCCTCTCTCTCTCTCTCTCTCTCTCCTTGACTCTCTCTCCCTCTCTCTCTCTCTCCCTCCCTCCTTGACCCCACTCTCTCTCGCTCCCCTTGCCTCCCTCTCTCTCGCTCTCCTTGCCCCCCTCTATCTCGCTCTCCTTGCACCCCTCTCGCATGCTCTCTCTCCTTGACCCCCCCCCTCTCTTTCTCTCTCTCCTTGACCCCCCCTCTTTCTTTCTCTCTCTCCTTGACCTCCCCTCTCTCCTTCACACCCCCTCTCTCTGTCTCCTTGCCCCCATCTCTCTCTCTCGCTCTCCTTGCCCCCTCTCTCTCTTTCTCTCTCTTTGACCCCCTCTATATCTCTCTCATTGACACCCCATCTCTCTCTCTCTCTCCTTGACCCCCCTCTCTCTCTCTCTCTCCGAGACTCTCTCTCTCTCTCTCCTTGACCCCCTCTCTCTCTCTCTCCTTGCCAGACCCTCTCTCTCTCTCTCCTTGACCCCCCTCTCTCTCTCTCTCTCCTTAACTCTCTATTTCTTTCCTTGACCCCCTCTCTCTCGCTCTCCTTGCCAGCCCCTCTCTCTCTCTCCTTGCCCCCCCTCGCTCTCTCTCTCCCCCTCTCCTTGAAGCCCTCGATCTCTCTCTCCTTGACACCCCATCTCCCTCTCTCTCTCTCTCTCTCCTTGAACCCCTTTCTCTCTCTCTCTCCTTGACCACCTCCTTGCCCCCCATCTCTCACTCTCTCTCTCTCTCTCTCTCCTTGACCCCCCTCACTCTCTCTCTCCCTCTCTCTCTCTCTCTCTCCTTGACCCCCTCTCTCTCTCTCTCTCTCCTTGGCCCCCTCTCTCTCGCTCTCTCTCCTTGACCCCCTCTCTCTCTCTCCTTGACCCCCCTCTCTCTCCTTGCCCCCTCTCTCTCTCTCCTTGACCCTCTCTCTCTCTCTCTCTCCTTGACCCTCTCTCTCTCTCTCTCTCACTCTCCTTGCCCCCGTCTCTCTCGCTCTCCTTGCCCCTCTCTCTCTCGCTCTCCTTGCCCCCCCTCGCTCTCTCTCCTTGCCCCCTCTCTCTCGCTCTCTCTCCTTGACCCCCATCTCTCACTCTCTCTCTCTCTCTCTCCTTGACCCTCTCTCTCTCTCTCTCCCTCTCTCTCTCCCTCTCTCTCTTTGACCCCCACTCTCTCTCTCCTTGAACCCCCTCTCTCTCTCGCTCTCCTTGACCAACTCTCTCTCTCTATCTCTTTGCCCCCTCTCTCTCGTTCTCCTTGCCCCCCCCTCTCTCTCGCTCTCTCTCTCTCCTTGACCCCCTCTCTCTCCTTGACCCCCCCCTCTCTCTCCTTGTCCCCCTCTCTTTCTCTCTATCTCTCTCTCTCCTTGACTCTCTCTCTCCCTCTCTCTCTCTCCCTCCCTCCTTGACCCCTCTCTCTCTCGCTCCCCTTGCCTCCCTCTCTCTCGCTCTCCTTGCCCCCCTCTATCTCGCTCTCCTTGCCCCCCTCTCGCATGCTCTCTCTCCTTGACCCCCTCTCTCTTTCTCACTCTCCTTGACCCCCCTCTCTCTTTCTCTCTCTCCTTGACCCCCCCTCCTTAACACCCCTTCTCTCTGTCTCCTTGCCCCCATCTCTCTCTCTCGCTCTCCTTGCCCCCTCTCTCTCTTTCTCTCTCTCTTTGACCCCCTCTATATCTCTCTCATTGACACCGCATCTCTCTCTCTCTCTCCTTGACCCCCCTCTCTCTCTCTCCTTGACTCTCTCTCTCTCTCTCTCTCCTTGACCGCCTCTCTCTCTCTCTCTCTCTCTCCTTAACTCTCTATCTCTCTCTCTCTCTTCTTGACCCCCTCTCTCTCGCTCTCCTTGCCAGACCCTCTCTCTCTCTCTCCTTGACCCCCCCTCTCTCTCTCTCTCTCCTTAACTCTCTATTTCTTTCCTTGACCCCCTCTCTCTCGCTCTCCTTGCCACCCCCTCTCTCTCTCTCTCCTTGCCCCCCCTCTCTCTCTCTCTCTCCCTCTCCTTGAACCCTCGATCTCTCTCTCCTTGACACCCCATCTCCCCCCCTCTCTCTCTCTCTCTCATTGAACCCCTTTCTCTCTCTCTCTCCTTGCCCCCCCTCCAGCCCCCCATCTCTCACTCTCTCTCTCTCCTTGCCCCCCCTCTCTCGCTCTCCTTGACCCCCCCTCTCTCTCTAACCTTGACCCCATTTCTCTCTCTCTCTCCTTGCCCCCCACTCCTTGCCCCCATCTCTCTCTCTCTCGCTCTCCTTGCCCACCCCCTCTCTCTCTCTCTCCTTGCCCCCCCCTCTCTCTCTCTCTCCCTCTCCTTGAACCCCTCGATCGCTCTCTCCTTGACACCCCATCTCCCTCTCTCTCTCTCTCCTTGAACCCCTTTCTCTCTCTCTCTCCTTGCCCCCCCTCCTTGCCCCCCATCTCTCACTCTCTCTCTCCTTGCCCCCCTCTCTCGCTCTCCTTGACCCCCCCTCTCTCTCTCTCTCTCCTTGACCCCCTCTCTCTCTCGCTCTCCTTGAACCCCCTCTCTCTCTCTCTCTCATTGACCCTCTCTCTCTCACTCTCTCTCTCCCTCTCTCTCCTTGACCCCCTCTGTCTGTCTGTCTGTCTCTCTCTCTCTCTCCTTGACACCCCCACTCTCACTCTCTCTCCTTGACCCCCATCTCTCTCTCTCTCTCCTTGACACCCCCCTCTCTCTCTCTCTCTCTCTCTCTCGCTCTCCTTGACCAACTCTCTCTCTCTCGCTCTCCTTGCCCCCCCCTCTCTCTCTCTCCTTGACCCCCTTTCTCTCTCTCTCCTTGCACCCCACCTCCTTGCCCCCCATCTCTCTCTCTCTCTCCGTCGCTCTCCTTGCCACCCCTCTCTCTCTCTCTCCTTGACCCCCTCTCTCTCTCGCTCTCCTTGAAACCCCTCTCTCTCTCTCTCCATGACCCACCCCCCTCTCTCCCTCTCTCTCTCTCCTTGACCCCCCTCTCTCTCGCTCTCCTTGACCAACTCTCTCTCTCTCTCTCTCTCTCTCTGCTTGACCCCCCATCTCTCTCTCTTGACCCCACCTCTCTCTCTCTCTCCTTGACCCCCTCTCTCTCTCTCTCTTTCCCGACCCCCTTTATCTCTCTCTCTCCATCCCCCCTCTCCTTGCCCCATCTCTCTCTACTTGCCCCCCCCTCTCTCTCCTTGCTCCCCTCTCTCTCTCTCTCTCTCTCTCCTTGACACCCTCTCTCTCTCTCCTTGACCCCCTCTCTCTCGCTCTCCTTGATGCCACCCCCCTCTCTCTCTCTCTCTCTCTCTCTCTCTCTCTCGCTCTCTCTCTCTCTCTCCTTGACCCTCTCTCTCTCTCCCTCTCCCTCCTTGACCCCCCCTCTCTCTCTCCTTGAACCCCCTCTCTCTCTCGCTCTCCTTGCCACCCCCTCTCTCTCTCTCTCCTTGCCCCCCCCTCTCTCCCTCTCTCTCGCTCTCCTTGCCCCCCTCTATCTCGCTCTCCTTGCCCCCCTCTCGCATGCTCTCTCTCCTTGACCCCCTCTCTCTTTCTCACTCTCCTTGACCCCCCTCTCTCTTTCTCTCTCTCCTTGTCCCCCCCTCCTTAACACCCCTTCTCTCTGTCTCCTTGCCCCCATCTCTCTCTCTCGCTCTCCTTGCCCCCTCTCTCTCTTTCTCTCTCTCTTTGACCCCCTCTATATCTCTCTCATTGACACCGCATCTCTCTCTCTCTCTCCTTGACCCCCCTCTCTCTCTCTCCTTGACTCTCTCTCTCTCTCTCTCTCCTTGACCGCCTCTCTCTCTCTCTCTCTCTCTCCTTAACTCTCTATCTCTCTCTCTCTCTTCTTGACCCCCTCTCTCTCGCTCTCCTTGCCAGACCCTCTCTCTCTCTCTCCTTGACCCCCCCCCCCTCTCTCTCTCTCCTTAACTCTCTATTTCTTTCCTTGACCCCCTCTCTCTCGCTCTCCTTGCCACCCCCTCTCTCTCTCTCTCCTTGCCCCCCCCTCTCTCTCTCTCTCTCTCCCTCTCCTTGAACCCTCGATCTCTCTCTCCTGGACACCCCATCTCCCCCCCTCTCTCTCTCTCTCTCATTGAACCCCTTTCTCTCTCTCTCTCCTTGCCCCCCCTCCAGCCCCCCCATCTCTCACTCTCTCTCTCTCCTTGCCCCCCCTCTCTCGCTCTCCTTGACCCCCCCTCTCTCTCTAACGTTGACCCCATTTCTCTCTCTCTCTCCTTGCCCCCCACTCCTTGCCCCCATCTCTCTCTCTCTCGCTCTCCTTGCCCACCCCCTCTCTCTCTCTCTCCTTGCCCCCCCCTCTCTCTCACTCTCCCTCTCCTTGAACCCCTCGATCGCTCTCTCCTTGACACCCCATCTCCCTCTCTCTCTCTCTCCTTGAACCCCTTTCTCTCTCTCTCTCCTTGCCCCCCCTCCTTGCCCCCCATCTCTCACTCTCTCTCTCCTTGCCCCCCCTCTCTCGCTCTCCTTGACCCCCCCCTCTCTCTCTCTCTCTCCTTGACCCCCTCTCTCTCTCGCTCTCCTTGAACCCCCTCTCTCTCTCTCTCTCATTGACCCTCTCTCTCACTCTCTCTCTCCCCTCTCTCTCCTTGACCCCCTCTGTCTGTCTGTCTGTCTCTCTCTCTCTCTCCTTGACACCCCCACTCTCACTCTCTCTCCTTGACCCCCCATCTCTCTCTCTCTCTCCTTGACACCCCCTCTCTCTCTCTCTCTCTCTCTCGCTCTCCTTGACCAACTCTCTCTCTCTCGCTCTCCTTGCCCCCCCCCCTCTCTCTCTCTCCTTGACCCCCTTTCTCTCTCTCTCCTTGCACCCCACCTCCTTGCCCCCCATCTCTCTCTCTCTCTCCGTCGCTCTCCTTGCCACCCCTCTCTCTCTCTCTCCTTGACCCCCTCTCTCTCTCGCTCTCCTTGAAACCCCTCTCTCTCTCTCTCCATGACCCACCCCCCTCTCTCCCTCTCTCTCTCCTCCTTGACCCCCCCTCTCTCTCGCTCTCCTTGACCAACTCTCTCTCTCTCTCTCTCTCTCTCTGCTTGACCCCCCATCTCCTCTCTCTTGACCCCCACCTCTCTCTCTCTCTCCTTGACCCCCTCTCTCTCTCTCTCTTTCCCGACCCCCTTTATCTCTCTCTCTCCATCCCCCCTCTCCTTGCCCCATCTCTCTCTACTTGCCCCCCCCTCTCTCTCCTTGCTCCCCTCTCTCTCTCTCTCTCTCTCTCCTTGACACCCTCTCTCTCTCTCCTTGACCCCCTCTCTCTCGCTCTCCTTGATGCCACCCCCCTCTCTCTCTCTCTCTCTCTCTCTCTCGCTCTCTCTCTCTCTCTCCTTGACCCTCTCTCTCTCTCCCTCTCCCTCCTTGACCCCCCCTCTCTCTCTCCTTGAACCCCCTCTCTCTCTCGCTCTCCTTGACCAACTCTCTCTCTCTATCTCTTTGCCCCCTCTCTCTCGTTCTCCTTGACCCCCTCTCTCTCTCTCCTTGACCCCCCTCTCTCTCTCCTTGACACCCCCCCCTCTCTCTCTCTCTCTCTCTCTCTCCTTGACTCTCTCTCTCCCTCTCTCTCTCTCTCCCTCCCTCCTTGACCCCTCTCTCTCTCGCTCCCCTTGCCTCCCTCTCTCTCGCTCTCCATGCCCCCCTCTATCTCGCTCTCCTTGCCCCCCTCTCGCATGCTCTCTCTCCTTGACCCCCCTCTCTCTTTCTCTCTCTCCTTGACCCCCTCTCTCTCTTTCTCTCTCTCCTTGACCCCCCCTCCTTAACACCCCCTCTCTCTGTCTCCTTGCCCCCATTTCTCTCTCTCTCGCTCTCCTTGCCCCCTCTCTCTCTTTCTCTCTCTCTTTGACCCCCTCTATATCTCTCTCATTGACACCCCATCTCTCTCTCTCTCTCCTTGACCCCCCCTCTCTCTCTCTCCTTGACTCTCTCTCTCTCTCTCCTTGACCGCCTCTCTCTCTCTCTCTCTCTCTCTCTCTCTCTCTCTCTCTCTCTCCTTAACTCTCTATCTCTCTCTCTCTCCTTGACCCCCTCTCTCTCGCTCTCCTTGCCAGACCCCCTCTCTCTCTCTCCTTGACCCCCCCCTCTCTCTCTCTCTCTCCTTAACTCTCTATTTCTTTCCTTGATCCCCTCTCTCTCGCTCTCCTTGCCACCCCCTCTCTCTCTCTCTCCTTGCCCCCCCTCTCTCTCTCTCTCTCTCCCTCTCCTTGAACCCCTCGATCTCTCTCTCCTTGACACCCCATCTCCCTCTCTCTCTCTCTCTCTCCTTGAACCCCTTTCTCTCTCTCTCTCCTTGCCCCCCCTCCTTGCCCCCCATCTCTCACTCTCTCTCTCCTTGCCCCCCCTCTCTCGCTCTCCTTGACCCCCCTCTCTCTCTCTCTCCTTGACCCCATTTATCTCTCTCTCTCCTTGCCCCCCACTCCTTGCCGCCATCTCTCTCTCTCTCGCTCTCCTTGCCCACCCCCTCTCTCTCTCTCTCCTTGCCCCCCCCTCTCTCTCTCTCTCCCTCTCCTTGAACCCCTCGATCTCTCTCTCCTTGACACCCCATCTCCCTCTCTCTCTCTCTCCTTGAACCCCTTTCTCTCTCTCTCTCCTTGCCCCCCCTCCTTGCCCCCCATCTCTCACTCTCTCTCTCTCTCTCTCCTTGCCCCCCTCTCTCGCTCTCCTTGACCCCCCCTCTCTCTCTCTCCTTGACCCCATTTCTCTCTCTCTCTCCTTGCCCCCCACTCCTTGCCCCCATCTCTCTCTCTCTCGCTCTCCTTGCCCCCCTCTCGCTCTCCTTGCCCTTCTCTCTCTCCTTGACCCTCTCTCTCTCTCTCTCTCTGCCTCTCTCTCTCTCTCTCGCTCTCTCTCCTTGACTCCCTCTCTCTCTCCCTCTCCCTCCTTGACCCCCCCTCTCTCTCTCCTT
Source organism: Chiloscyllium punctatum (assembly GCF_047496795.1). Taxonomy (NCBI): domain Eukaryota; kingdom Metazoa; phylum Chordata; class Chondrichthyes; order Orectolobiformes; family Hemiscylliidae; genus Chiloscyllium; species Chiloscyllium punctatum. Next base: position 10,762,362 of record NC_092761.1, read on the forward strand.
GAACCCCCTCTCTTCTCTCGCTCTCCTTGACCAACTCTCTCTCTCTATCTCTTTGCCCCCTCTCTCTCGTTCTCCTTGCCCCCCTCTCTCTCGCTCTCTCTCTCTCCTTGACCCCCTCTCTCTCTCCTTGACCCCCCTCTCTCTCCTTGACCCCTCTCTCTCTCTCTCTCTCTCTCTCCTTGACTCTCTCTCTCCCTCTCTCTCTCTCTCCCTCCCTCCTTGACCACTCTCTCTCTCGCTCCCCTTGCCTCCCTCTCTCTCGCTCTCCTTGCCCCCCTCTATCTCGCTCTCCTTGCCCCCCTCTCGCATGCTCTCTTCCCTTGACACCCCCTCTCTCTTTCTCTCTCTCCTTGACCCCCCTCTCTCTCTTTCTCTCTCTCCTTGACCCCCCCCTCTCTCTCTCCTTAACACTCCCTCTCTCTGTCTCCTTGCCCCCATCGCTCTCTCTCTCTCTCGCTCTCCTTGCCCCCTCTCTCTCTGTCTCTCTCTCTTTGACCCCCTCTATATCTCTCTCATTGACACCCCATCTCTCTCTCTCTCTCTCCTTGACCCCCCTCTCTCTCTCTCTCTCCTCTTGACTCTCTCTCTCTCTCTCTCCTTGACCCTCTCTCTCTCTCTCTCCTTGACCCCCCTCTCTCTCTATCTCTCTCCATGACCCCATCTCTCACTCTCTCTCTCTCTATATCCTTGACCCTCACTCTCGCTCCCTCTCCTTGACCCCCCCTCTCTCTCTCTCTCTCCTTAACTCTCTATCTCTCTCCTTGACCCCCTCTCTCTCGCTCTCCTTGCCACCCCCCCTCTCTCTCTCTCCTTGCCCCCCTCTCTCTCTCTCTCTCTCTCTCTCTCTCGCTCTCCATGACCCCTCTCTCCCTCTCGCTCTCCTTGCCTCCCTCTCTCTCGCTCTCCTTGCCCACTCTCTCTCGCTCTCCTTGCCCCTCTCTCTCTCGCTCTCCTTGCCCCCCCTCGCTCTCTCTCCTTGCCCCCTCTCTCTCGCTCTCTCTCCTTGACCCCCATCTCTCACTCTCTCTCTCTCTCTCTATCCTTGACCCCCACTCTCGCTCCCTCTCCTTGACCCCCCCTCTCTCTCTCCTTGACGCCCCTCTCTCTCGCTCTCTTTGACCAACTCTCTCGCTCTCTCTCCTTGACCCCCCCATCTCTCTCTCTCTCCCTCCTTGACCCCCTCTCTCTCTCTCTCTCTCCTTGACCCCCCTCTCTCTCTCTCTCCTTGACTCTCTCTCTCTCTCTCTCCTTGACCCTCTCTCTCTCTCTCTCCTTGACCCCCCTCTCTCTCTATCTCTCTCCATGACCCCCTCTCTCTCTCTCTCTCTGTCTCTCTCTCTCCTTGACCCCCTCTCTCTCTCGTTCTCTCGCTCTCTCGCTCTCTCTCTCGCTCTCTCTCTCTCTCTCTCTCGCTCTCTCTCTCTCTCTCTTGCTCTCTCTCTCTCTCCTTGACACCCCCCCTCTCTCTCTCTCACTCTCTCTCTCTCCCTCTCTCTCTCTCTCCCTCCTTGAGTCTCAATCTCTCTCTCTCTCTCTAACTCCCTCCCTCCTTGACCCCCTCTCTCTCGCTCTCCTTGCCTCCCCCCCCTCTCTCTCTCTCTCCTTGCCCCCTCTCTCTCTCTCTCGCTCTCCTTGCCCCCCTCTCTCTCTGTCTCTCTCTCTTTGACCCCCTCTATATCTCTCTCCTTGACACCCCATCTCTCTCTCTCTCTCTCTCTCCTTGTCCCCCCTCTCTCTCTCTCTTTGACTCTCTCTCTCTCTCTCTCTCTCTCCTTGACCCCCTCACTCTCGCTCTCCTTGACCCCCTCCCTCCCTCTCTCTCTCTCTCTCTCTCTCCTTGACCCTCTCTCTCTCTCTCTCTCTCTCTCTCTCTCTCTCTCTCTTCCCGCCTCAGGCGACTGACTGTGGAGTTTGCACGTTCTCCCCGTGTCTGCGTGGGTTTCCTCCGGGTGCTCCGGTTTCCTCCCACACTCCAAAGATGTGCAGGCCAGGTGAATTGGCCATGCTAAATTGCCCATAGTGTTAGGTAAGGGGTAAATGTAGATGTAGGGGTATGGTTGGGTTACGCTTCGGCGGGGCGGTGTGGACTTGTTGGGCCGAAGGGCCTGTTTCCACACTGTAAGTAATCTAATCTAATCTAATCTAATCTCTCTTCCTCTCCTTGACCCCCTCTCTCTCTCTGTCTCTCCTTGACCCCCCCCTCTCTCTCTCTCTCCTTGACCCTCTCACTCTCGCTCTCCTTGACCCCCTCCCTCCCTCTCTCTCTCTCTCTCTCTCTCTCCCTCTCCCTCTCCTTCACCCCCTCTCTCTCTCGCTCTCTCTCTCTCTCCTTGACCCACCCTCTCTCTCTCTCTCTCTCCTTGTTCCCCTCTCTCTCTCACTCTCCTTGACCACTCTCTCTCTCGCTCTCCTTGCCTCCCTCTCTCTCTTTTTCCTTGCCCCCTCTCTCTCTCTCTCTCCTTGACCCCCCTCTCCCTCTCACCTTGACCCTCTCTCTCTCTCTCTCTCTCTCTCCTTGACCCCCCCCTCTCTCGCTCTCCTTGACCAACTCTCTCTCTCTCGCTCTCCTTGCCCCCCCTCTCTCGCTCTCCTTGCCCCCCTCTCGCTCTCCTTGCACTTCTCTCTCTTTCCTTGACCCTCTCTCTCTCTCTCTCTCTCTGCTTGACCCCCCATCTCTCTCTCTTGACCCCACCTCTCTCTCTGCTTGACCCCCTCTCTCTCTCTCTTTCCCGACCCCCATTATCTCTCTCTCCATCCCCCCTCTCCTTGCCCCAT